>NW_028278851.1:0-218972 GCF_059751315.1 Micrasema longulum
TTGCGCAGATTTGAAGTTCGTTTGTAATGTCTCTTGAACATGCGTAATGACATGAAATTAGTACGAATTTAGTTAACTTTAACGTGCGTATTATGTTGGGCGCATTTAGCGTTTCTGGTTCCGATGCGCGGGCTGTCATGCCTTATATTTATACCACAATGGTCATATTACCAATATCTAAGCTGTTTGTTCAGTGGTTGTATCCATTTGAACAAATTTTACTTTATTTGTTCCGAATTATACCACAATACATATATCTTCATTTCTTTGATAACAAGTTGTCTTCTTTCAAACGATCACATAGTCAAATTCAATTATAAACACCTCTCTCCCGCTTCCACTCCCACCAAGTTTACTATAAACCATTGTATCTTTTTACTTTCCTTAATAATAATTTTCTCTGTATAAATATGTCCTTAAAAATGCCCATCGGGCGTATATATAAATAAATAAATAACAAAAAAATATGCGAGTTATTTTTTTTTACACCGCAGTATCCATTAAACATAATATTAAATAAATTTACGCCACTTGCTTCGTTTTAAATTGCAATGATCACATTAACAAAATCTACACTCCTTGACCAGTATTATACCGCAGTGTTTATATTAATAAAAAATACGCTAGTTGCCTATATATCGCAGTATCCATTTTACCAAAATTTACGCTACATGCCCCATTTTAGACCAGTTTCTATTTTACCAAAATTTACGCTATATGCCCCATTTTAGACCGCAGTGTCCATATCACCAAAATTTTCGCTACTTGCCCCGTATTGGACCAAAGTGCCCGGTATGAAGCTATACCACGCTACATGTAATTCCTTCACCACCCAGTACATAATGTGAGGTCACCAAGAAGCAAAGGTGGTCACGGACGGGTGCGTTTCCCACACCATGCAGTGTTCAGAACACCCCCGCCATATTTCCCCTACCTATCCTTCACGGTGACCGCACGTTGCGCCTCTGGGGCGGAACGGTGTCCCATGTTGAGGTGTATATAATATAATGGATACCCTTTGTAGAAAAATATTATTCCTTCTGACGCGACGTGATCAATCCTTGGGTTACAAAAAAATACATTTTTGTTTGATCAACATATTACAACATAAATTGAGAACATTTTTGATGAGGAATATGGAAGTTTAGGCGTTTACAGGGCTTATGCCTGTTATCGGATATTTTAAGCTGACACTTTACACACTATGCAATATTTACCATTCTGCCATGTTTAAACATCTATATTTCTTCAATTCTTCCGAATGTTGATTTTTATGATTTAAAAAGCGAAACCTGTTATCGATGCGGGTGAGATTCATCGGACGAAAAATTGAAGAAATACACGTGTTCAAACGTAGGCCGTATAATGAATCTTATACATTGTGTAAAGTGGCCGCTGAAACTATCCAATGACAGGTCATTATTATCATTCCCTTTTCCACACTCAGTGGTGCATAGGGCACTTTATTCGTTATCCAGTTCCAGTGTATTTAAATCATCCATTATTTGATGATAAGGTGATCAGTCCTACGCTTCGGGTGCCAGTCTTTAACAACAAAATATTGCAGTTTAAACAACCCTTAAATGAAATAATTCACTTTCAACCTGCCAGAAAACGAACCCAAGACCACAAAAACGAACGCGTCAAGCACAACGCAACTATGCGGACCTATAAACACTCGATTTATTTATTGACTATTTTTACCTAGGAGCAGCCGTCGACAGATGGTAGAGTCGAGAAAATGTGAATGTTTAAACATTGGCAAAATGATGAATGTTGCTTTTTCTTCTACTTTTTTTAAAAATGTTTTATTTATTTTAACAAATAAATACCATATATTATCGTATTTTTGTTCCCGCAAAGCCGAGGCTTGTCTGCGGGTTACATGACTTTTTTTCAATGTATAAAAGGTGAGTTCATAGTTTAATAATAAATGAAGAATAAAATATATTTATATTAATGTGCACACTTAAGTTACACTTGCTGTTGTTAAAAAGTTTTTGACTATTTTTTAAAAATGTATTCAGGTTTTTTCTTCACAATTTTCAACAGCTATTAAATAAAACAGTTTTGGTACTACACTCCCCATGGTTCTATCTCCATAGTAATTCTTCTGTCGTGGCACCGTCAGCTGCTGTGCTGATACTTGTTGGGTCACGATCTGGTGGGTTACTTTGGATTTAAAACTACAATCGATTTAAATTTAAATCTACTTCTTCCTCAGCCTTTTGTCCTCCAATGCTGGTGGATATACTCTTCTTCCATATCCTTCCATTTTTCTTAGTCGGTAGCTACCTGCACCCAATTTTACCCCCTACAGCAGCTATGTCGTCGGAACATATTTTATTTAGGTCTTCCGACGCTTCGCTTATTCTCCCAAGGTCTTCATCTTAAAATTTTCGGGGTCCATCTTATGAGGTCTTGTCTCGCAACATGTACTGCCCATTGCCACACTGTGTAACATTCATTCATCCAACGTGAATGAATGTTACACAGTGTGTAAAGTGGCCACATAAACCAGACAATGAAAAGTCATACGCCTTGTAAATGCCTAGACTTCCATATTCCCTTTTCAAGAATATTTTCCTTCCCTGTTGCAACAATTTTAGATCTAAATAATTCCCTAGGGAGGAAATCCAGTCACAAACATTTTTACATACTCAAAACATTGTTTTTTAAATATAGTCCTTGTCTACAAAAAATTGGACAAACTCAAAATATTGTTGATGGGTAGGTATATATATATATATATAAGTTGGATAATTTATATAGCGCCGTTTTGTGAAAATTAACTCAAGGGCGCTGTACAATAAATAAATATATCAGCCCATCATACAGCTACAGAGCGCATGGACGGTCGGGATTCCAGTTCCTCGTTTCCAATAAGGATTAATTTAAATTATAACAAATGGGAGCTTGATTACAGCACGTCTTGCAGCTACAGAGCGCATGAACGGTAAGAAATCTAGCCCCAATTTACACATTTTTTTAATTGATAAAGAAATTTAGTGTAAAATAAAAATAATAAAAAGGATAAAAATTACAACACGTCTTTTTAATTTATTTTATGTTATTTATTTATTTAACGACATAATTTTAATTAAACGTTGGCGGACTTATTGCTAAATGGCAATTTCTTCTGACTAACCAATAAAATAGAAGTTTTTTTTTTATTCAAGTTAAAACATATTCAATAGAAAATAAAGCTAAACAATGTTAAAGATGTATAAAAATATAAATAAATGTATTTGTATATAAATAACCTTAAATTAATAATATTACACAATGGGAAAAAGGAAAAAATAGGAATGAGGAAGGTAGGAGGGATTTAGGAAGAGTAGGGAGATGTTTCTACAGACGTGATTTAAACAGAGATACTATAGTAACATCTTTGATTGGGTGGGTTATGATGAAATGACAGTCAAGCTGCGTTATATGGTATATGAGTTAGATAAGAAAGAGGAATTCGTCTTGCAGCTACTAAGCGTATAGACAGTTGGAATTCTAGACCCCATTTACAAAATTTAGGTATTTTATAGTTGATAACTTTTACGTATAGAAGCTGGATTACCATTCGTCCTGCAGCTACAAAGCGCATGGATGAGTGGAACTCAAGCAAATTAAAACGATATCAATAAATTTACAAAAACGAAAAGTAATAATTAAATGGCTAATGTGTAACAACGCTTTATATTTATTTATTATATATATATATATATATATATATATACGGCCTTAGCCAATTACAACAGTTACATGAAGAAACATAAATGCAAGAAACTGAACAAAAAGAACATAAAACTATTTAGCAAAGACAAACAAGGGCAAAACAATAATAGTATACAATATATTAAATAAAACGAAAGACCAAAAACTTTGAGCTAAACCATGCCAATCCAACTTCATCCCACACTGTTTAATCGCGAAGAGATCTACGAAAAGCCGGAAGATCTATCCCAAAAAAATCCAAGTCGTGTGATGAATTGACTAATCTACACATTCTGGACATTGGGGCATAAAAACCAAAGTTGCTCTTAGAAGATTTTATAAATAGCAGATTTTGAATTCTGGTGACACGGTTGGGAACATGAAAAGAAATTGATTGCAACAGAGATGGGACATCACTTAAAGCATTAAGTATTTTGAAAATGCATATAAGGTCCATCTCAGTTCTACTTCTCTCCAATGAAGACATATTAAGATATTGCTCGATTTCAAAATAAGAATAATTACCCCATATTGATTATTACTTTATGTAAACAGTCATCTATTTGAATTTTTGTAAATAAATTTTCTGTAAAAAATTCGTATGTTTTTAGTAGTTAATAATGTTTATATTAATTTTTAAATTTATGTTATTTCTTCAACGTTTTTCTCTGTAAAGGAAAAATAAGAAACCTGCTGACAAGCCGGTTTCGCGGTTAAGTGGATATTATTATTTTTCCTTTTATATTTTCTGTTCATGTTTACCTTCTTGAATAAAAATAAATACAAAAAAATCATAGAGCAGAGAAGTCAATTTGTCTAGTGTCCATGCCAAGAAGTAAGCCATAAAAAACTAAATAAATAAAGCACTGTTTCAACATTATGGTTAAAAAATAAAAAAAGATGTCCGAAGAGCAGCTTTTGTAGATAGTAGGTTGGTACCATATTTCTCATAACATTAAGCTCGCCTTATAAATGATTTTGCCGTGATTACATGCAATAACTTAAAGGATTACTGTGCATTTTTATAGTCCTTGTATTCAAATTAGGACCATAATTTCACCTTGACTAAACCACTCGAGTCGTGGGAAAAGTCAGGTGGTTTTCCTGTAATTATTCTGTATCCTTTTTCAATAATTATAGCAAGTTAAGGATATAACGTATTAACTTCTTCTAAACGCTTACAATTATTTATCATTTTCATCATTATCCAGTCGGTGCATAGGTTACTGGAACGTTTTAATTTATTTATTTATTATACTGGGTGACTGAAACTGAACACGCCATAGGAAATTCGCATATAAAGGAGGTCATTTGCTAATTATTGGACCTTAATTCCTTAGCTAAAGTTTTATAGTTTGGGAGATATGTCAATTTTTATACCGCGCAACAATTGATAAAAATGTGTAGTCAAATACACATTCCTTCTAGTCTCTAAACTGTTGTAGCCAAGCATACCTTGGAGAAACTCGGTCGGGTAGAGCCAAGGATAATACCCGCACTCTCTCATGTAGAGATATCTCAGAAACTTCTTTTGGATTTTCTCTATCATAAGAGAGTACTTCAGTTCATGTGGCCCCCAAATCATCGAGCCGCTCTCGAGTCTACGTCGCACCGAGGAGTTGTAAAGAGTTCTCAGTACGCGGGTATTTTCGAAAACCCTGGCAGTACGCAGAACAAATCCTAACATCTTCAATGCATTAACACTGATTGTCTCTATGTGTTCATGAAATGTCAGAGTGCTCACAAATCTAACGCCCAGATCCCTTACATTCGATGTTCGTTATGGACCTTTTTGCCTACGTAATAGTGTTGTCTCGATGCCAGAACAGTATTGACCCCTTCACTTAGTATCAGATCTCTATTAGAGTATCTTGTATTATAGTTGTGGTTGACGTTTGGGTAAATTTGGGTCCTCATACCGTATAACATGTTATTGTATTTTATTTGGGAAACCAACGGCTCTACATAATATTTATAATAAACAAAGAATTTACCTTCTTTAACTCGATAACATTAATATATCATTTTTTTTCAAAATTATGGACTGGCTGCTTTCTGCATGGTTACGTTCAAATGCCTTTACTTCCATGTTCGTTTTCCATCTCCATTTAAATATGCCAGCGTCATCTATCTCTCTTTAACTTATATAAACTTCTTACTACAGTTTAAGATGTTTTCTCTCTTCCACTTACTGGTTTATATTTGCTCCGTCTACAAAATATTTTGTCTGAGATTGTGAGGCTTTGCATTGGGGAAATAACCGGAAATACCCGCCATACTTCCGCTATTGCTACCGGAAATGCTGCATTGAGGGAAATGCGTTTTCAATTCGTTTGTAGAAAACGTATTTCGAGTTCCGGGAGATTCGAATACTTTGTTACACGTTAACTTTAGCGAATTGTTATTTGTTTGAGTAAAAGCACGCTTTTAAGTAAGAAGTTTAAATGTTTTTATTATTTTTATAAATAATTTATTTAATTTTTTATCTTTCTGATACGAAAATACTAAAGAAAAATAAGTAAATTTTCGCTATAGGTTTTTCGTTGTCCATTCGCTCTACATGTTCAAACCGACGTAGAGCTCCTTTTGATTTCGTCAATAAGGCTGATCTCAGCCTTACATAATGTACGGATCTCAGCTTTGTGCATCTTTATTTTATTTTATGTTTTTAACTTAAACGGCAAATCTGCCTTTTACAAAATTTATAATACTAACATACTCGGCTTAATATATATATATATATTTAAAAAAAATTGATTTCCTTATACCCAAAATTAAAAAAAAAAAATTAAACCTAAAAATTATACAAGATTTATATTTAAAAAGTTAACTTTAAAAATATACAGCATATTCAGTAGAAAGTTTAAATAACTTAAGAATGAATGTAAAAAACGTTGAAGGCCTCCGTGGTGTAGTGGTCAATACGCTTGACTCACACACGAAAGGTTCCAGGTGCGATTCCCGGTGAGAACACAAAAATTAAAATGTGATTTTTCTCAAGCCTGGGTGTTCTGTGATGTAATTCGCCACTGTAATTCGGCCTCCTGGCCTGTTGTGGTGCAAGGATAAATAAAAAAATAAATTTAAAAAACAAAATTAAATAATAAAACATTCTACAGTAATACAACAAGAAAATCATAAGTACTGTTTCATACAGCCGGGCAAAGTGAACAAAAAACGGTATGTTTTATGAAATGCATGAATAAATAAATATAATTACCATACACCATCTTTGAAAAAGTTCAAAAGGTTTGTTCTATAGGAACAATACCCTACACTAAATATATCAGATACGTGGGAATAACTATTGCCGAGTTCATAAAGTCTGTTTAATACGGCATTACAAGTATACACTGTCCGTGAATTGTTGCTACAAAACGGTGGCACCTGTCTAGTCATTCTTCCAGGCACCCTGAAGTTGATGAGAGATAATAGTTAAGGGCTATATTGAATAGTTTTACCACACATTTACCTGAAAGATCGCATTTCGATAGCATTTACCCTGCTGTCATCCCTGTTTTTCCAAATCCATACTTTGCTCCCATGCATCAGGGTCGGGACCAGGACTCCATTTTAAACCCCTAATTTATTTACAAAACACAAAATTACGAAATCTTATCGTTTAATAAAATCTTAGTTTTGTAATATAAATAATATAGATGTCCATAAATAAATTATAAACATAAATACCTAGTGTTTAAAACTGTCTGAACATTTTGTTAATTATCTCTGTTTATTAATTTAGTCTTCCTTGTTTATTCTCAAATGTAAAAATATTTTTAACAAAATATATTCTTAAGTATATTGAGTTTTTCTACTTACATTTCTTGGTGGATCTGCATTTTAATTATAATAATAAAAATACTTTATAGTTTTAATTCAAATACATTTTGATTATAAAGTTTCATAAAATTATAAGTTTTACACCAGTTTTTATTATATACATTCAAACAAAACTTATATTCTTATAATTTGTATCACCTTATACTTTTTCATCTGTTGATGTTTGTGAAGTTAAAGAGCTGAAACCTTTATTTATGCGGGTAAGATTCATCTAATGAAATAATTCAATTAAATGAATCTCACCCGCATAAATAAAGGTTTCAGCTCTTTAACTTCACAAACATCAACAGATGAAAGAATTGAAGGAATATAGATGTTCAAATATAGGCAGAATGGTGAATGTTACACAGTGTGTAAAGTGGCCACTTAAACCAGCCATTGACAGGTCATAAGCCCTGTAGATGCCTAGACTTCTATATTACCTTCTCTTAAATGTTCTTCATCTCTGTTGTAAAATGTTAATATAAATGATTTTAATTTAAATTCTTTTATTTACATAATTATATAAAATCATGATTTACAACCCCTGCTTGCACTTGTATATAACATAGAAATTTGTTTAGTCTCCCACCAGTCTAACGATGTCGGTCACGACGAAACCCGGTCACTGGTAAAAAAATTATTTAAAAAATATATACAACAAAAAAATTATAACTAAAAGTGGAATTAAACTTAAAAGTATTTTTATTTGTATAAAATTCTTAAGTGTTCTCGACACGTGTAACCCCAGTGAGGTCACATTATTTTAATTATTGATTATATTTGATATTGGAAAAAATATGAATAAAAAAATAGCGTTGACAATACGATACATAAATTTATTTTAAAAAACGTAAATTTTGGATGAGTTTAAAAGTCTTTTAACAAAAAAAAAAATACCATTGAACTTCCTCAAGAAAAAATCCTTGAATTTTTTTGTTGCAATTGGCAAGAATCGAACCTGCAACGCCAGTTTTACAGTTGGCCATTGAACGCCCTTCCATTAATTAATGAAGTCAAATAAAACAAGTGGTGAAGGGTGGTACGAGTGCCGAAAAGCTGACGTATCGAGTTCGGGGTGGCTTTCGCAAACTTAGCAAAATTCTTTGACAATTCTTCATTATGCGAATTCGCTAGATCGCGGAATTGCTAAGCAAACACTTTTATGCCTATTTTAGTACGAGATGAGAGACGCTTCTTTGACGAATTTATTTTTAGAAGCGATCGATAGAATAACCCTTTGAATATTTTATTTATTTATTTATTTAATATATTTATTTATTGATTTATTTATTTATATAATGCACAAAATACACAATTTTACATAAACAAAATTATAAGTTTTTTATGTCCCGACTTGTTAGAAAATTCCGCGTTAAGTCAGGACTCTTCGATATATCAATCTTTCTACAGTATCAGTGATAAAGGATCTTGGGATATTTTTTGATTAAAATTGTCTTTTGTATATCATGTCAATGAAATTTCAAACAAGGCATTAAAAATGTTGGGCTTTATTTTGAGAAATACAAAAAATTTCAAGTCCATCCGATCATTGAAAATATTATACTGTTCTCTTGTAAGAAGTAATTTAGATTTTAATTCATCAATATGGTCACCCTGCTCCAATGTTCATGTTTGTAATATAGAAAACATTCAATATAAATTTCTACGATATATAAACTACAAACTAAACATTGCAATACAAAATGTGAATTATGACTATTAATTTACACTGCTTAACCTAACAACACTTTCTGAAAGAAGAACTATTAATGATCTAATTGTACTGTATAAAATTGTAAACTTTCTTTTTGACGCACCAAAAATACTTGAATTGATTAATTTTAGAGTACCTGCTGTCAACACTAGGAGTACTTTATTGTTTCATTGCTCCAGTACTTCTTCCAACCAACTAAACAATTCATTGATACCAAGACTGCATAGTGCGTAGGTTAGGTAACACTTATGGAACGGCTGCAGACATTCTGTCCAATTCTTCACCATCTTATAAGTCCACAATATCAAGTTTATTTGTAGCTGCTCGTCAAACTATTATTGACAATTCAATTTCATAAATGAAAAAAAAATATTTACTTGTTTATTGTTTATACCAGTCAGAACAGTTGTTCCAATACGTGAAGGGGCTGGATGTGAGACAACTGTACCTTAAAGAAGAACTTACACACTTCTGGTCGAACAATAAGGAGGGATCTCAGCAAATTTTTGTACGAGGTTTTCCTAGAGCATGAATTATGTCATACCTCAAACTCTTACGACTGCTCCGAGACATCTCTCTTTTATCGCACCGAGAGTATTTAATATATTTAAAGAGCGTATAAGGCTCTCAAAAACAAAAACAATTCTCTAGTATAGTATTTGTGATGATATACTCGTATGTCTGTGTAAACTAATTACTCGTCCCAACTCAACACAAGACTTCTAGGTCCATGAAGTTGGGACTTATGCCTCAAAAAATGTGAAGTAAACTTCTCATTAGTAAATACATAAATATTCCTAGTTCTTTGTTATGTCATAATTTTAAATTGTTTTTTAAACCCCTGGGGCTTTATCCTTTACCATAGATAATTATACACACATATATATCTAAAATATGCTATTTATATATATTATAAAATAATAAAGTCGACTCTTTAAACCTTCTCTCCAAAATTAAGGTATTTATATACATCTATATTATTTATATTACAAAACACACAATGAAAACAACAAAAACCTAACATAAGCCATACAGTTGTGGAGCAGTTGATTCAGCATTGGTATGGGCGAATGAGACAATCCATTTTACTTCTACCTAGCTCCACTATCCATTTTTTTATAGCCTTTTTAAACATTTTCTCATTACTAATTGCTTTTATAGATAGTGGAAGTAGGTTATAGATTTTAATTAAATAATACTCAAAATCCCTTTGTCTGAAAGTGGTATTAGTTTGTATTTGTTTAAGTTGTTTATGAGTTGAGGATCTAGTGATTATATTATTTGTATGTGATGTATTGTGGGGGTTATGTCTTTCATTTGAGTAAGAGTAGTGTTTGAATCTATAAGTGAGTACTGTTTTAGCGTATAATTGTTTTGGTGTCATAAGTTGTGATCGCTATCGTTCCATTTTTTTTCCATGTTTTGATATATTTGCACTTGCTTTTTAATGATGCTCCGATTACAAACACCTTAACACTCATTGTCATACCCTCTTACATATTATATATATATTTTTGACGAAAAATAGACATTTATTTCTCACATTGATACCATCACTAATAAGGCAATGAAATGTCTTGGATATTTGCAGCGAACTGTAAAGGATTTTAATTCCATCACTACCCTCAATGTGCTATTTACTGCCTTGGTAAGAAGTAATTTAGAATTCAATTCAACAATTTGGTCACCTTATTACAATGTTCATATTTTTAAATTAGAAAGAGTACAACGTAAATTCCTTAGATTCATCAATTACAAACTTAATATACCCACTGAAAATATTGATTACGATAATTAATTATGTACACTAAATATGTCAACTCTTTGTAAAAGAAGAATTATAAATGATTTATTAAATTTATATAAAATAGCAAATGGCGTATTGGACGTCCCGGAATTAACTAGTGTTTTCAGTTTATAAGTACCAGTTCGAAATACTCGGCAGCTAACGTTATTTTTTTAATCTCCTGGCAGTCACAATTATTATTGCAATTCACCAATACCCAGACTACACCGGCCAGCGGCTAGGTAACGAGTATGGTGAAGTTGATATATTTCGTCCGTCTTTATATAAATATAGGTTAAGTATTCAAAAGGTTATAAATTAATTTGTGTAAAATTTCTTAATATTGTTCGTTATTTACTATTTTTTTTTCTCATGTATCTCTATAATAATGAATAAACTTATATGTATGTATATGTATGCGTGTAAGTTTTCATATGTAAATTTATTAAATATTTTTCTATACCTATGTTGGTACATTTCCTGATTTTTACTTATTATTGTATCTTTTAGCTTTGCTTATGTTATCTTTAATTTAACTAAATTTACATACTTTTGTTTCACTGCTGCACTTGAATGTAATTTCTAAAATATGTAAAAACCCGTAGGGCGTGTAAATTAATAAATTAATAAAAAAATAATAAAATTAATTAATTAATATATATATATATGTATATACGCACGCACACATTTAAGAAAGTTCCAAGAATTTTCACTGACAAATATTAATGTTTTTAGTTTGCTACAGTGACTAATTGTTTTCTTGTTTTTCTTTCAGGGATCCTTGCAGCATCAGGTGTGCAACAATCCTTCAGGGTCAAGCCCAAGAATGCCAAAGTCCTTGAAGGAGGAGAGGCAATCCTTGAATGCGAGATATCTAACCTCGCTGGGCAGGTGCAATGGGCTAAGGATGGCTTTGCTCTTGGTAAGTCAAACCTTTTTGTATTGCCTATTGTATTAATTTATTTTCAAACTCACGAGTTATTCATGTAAAGAAGACACATGTTTGAACTTCAACTGAGTTAAGTCCCGTGTCAAGTTAGGATGAATAGACCACCAGCGCGATGAAGCACAATTTAAAATGGAGGCTGTAAATGAAAAATTAAATCATATGGTGTCCACGAAATCTCTCCAGGCCTCTCTGTCTGTGGCCAACTCTTGTGTGTTCTTCGAAGTCTGGTCTGCGTCAAGTAGTTCAAACGTCAACTGCTGACGAACTTTCAGCCGTGGGCGTCAGTCAGATGAACCTCTTCACAACAATTAAGGCTTCAGCTCTTTAACTTCACAAAAATCAACAAATGGAAGAATTTAAGAAATATGAATGTTCAAACCTAGGCAAAATGGTGAATGTTACACAGTGTGTAAAGTGGCCACTTTAACCAGCCAATGATAGCTCATAAGCCCCGTCTAGACTTTCATATTCCCTTATTTACGGTATTCTCAATCCCTGTTGTAATTTGTTAATCTTAATGACTCCCAAGAGGGTGAAATCCAGTCTTTTGTCTTCAAACATTTGGACAAACTTAAATATTATAAGACAAAACTTAACAAAAGACTCAGACAAACTTTTCAAAAGGTGTAAACAATATTATTTTCAACAACAGAATATGAAAAAAAGGATTTATTATAAAGGTTAGGAAATAAATTTCAAACATAAAAAACAAAAAATTTTGATGGATGCAAAAAAGAAGAGACTGAGTTAGACATGAATTAATCAAATAATAGAAAATAGACGTCGTGCATGCATGAGAAGCTGTCTGAATGTAGAAAAAGCAATGTATATATGCAAAGGCACACAAAATAGGCTGATGTTTTGTTTGTTTATTGTTTATGTATATGAAATCCTAAGACTCCAATTCCAGTATTTGTCTTCAAATCTGGTCTTATTGTCTTTCGTGGTTCTTGAGATGCTTAAATGTTTATTAGTAAATGGATTACTTAATTAACCTTTTCTTCTGATTTTTCAGGATACTCTTCGGAAATCCAGGGCCTCCCTCGGTACAACGTCATTATCGACCGTCGCCATGGGATCCACAACCTGAGGATATCTAACGCATCTTTGGATGATGATGCCGAGTACCAATGCCAAGTGGGACGAGCCAAAAACAACAAGGAAATAAGGGCCAATGCTGAGCTTCATGTTATATGTAAGTCACTCTTTATATTCCTTCTGCTTCCGTCGGTTCCTCATCACTGAGAATCGCAATCAACATTGAGAGATCTAAGGACGTCCGTTTTCTTATTTTCGCATTCCTTGCGAAGTCATACCACCCACCAACACCTCATATTTTTCTGAGGGACCTATTCTTAAAACTCTTTAAGTTTACTGCTTTAGATCCTAGTGAAGTATTCATCCGTATAGAAGATAAGATGCTTTGCAATCGTTGTACAGGCAACATAAATATGACCACATTTCTGATTTTTGAAGGCAACTGAAATGGCTCAAAATTAGACAGCGGAGAGACTATCACTCTCTCTCACTTCTGTTCGATATACTTCATAGTCCTAACGCTCCTATATACCTGCGTGAAAAATTTCAACGCTTATCAGTTCATGGTTTACCTCTTCGTTCTAATTCTCAAGGCACTCTCTTAATACCCATCCACAATTACTCTTTCTTCTCTAACTCATATAGTGTCCATGCGGCTCGACTGTGGAATCATCTCCCATCCACCATCAAAGATGTTACTACATTATCTCTGTTTAAATCACGTCTGAAGAAACATCTCCTTTCTTTTTCTTAATCTCTCCCCTTTCCTTTTTCCTCTTTCCTCTTTTTTCCTTTTTCCCATTTAGTTATAGTTTTGATTTAAAGTAATTTATAAACAAATACGTTTATTTCTATTTTTATATATTTTAAACTTTTTAATTTTTTTTTTCTATTGAATATGTTCTGTAACTTGAATTATAAAAATTAAACTTTTATTTTATCGGTTGGTTGGTTGGAAGAAATTGCCATTTGGCAATAAGCCCGCTAATGTACAAATAACATTATGTACAAAAAGTTAAATAAATAAATAAGTTTGGGTAGGTAGGAAGAAATTGCCTTAAGGCAATATGCCCGCCCTTATATGTAAATATATATATTGTATATGTATCTCTCTTCAATCCGTGCCTCATGTCTGAGGATGGTTATCACGCTTGACTCCAGGCATGGCTCGTCTGTGGACAGTCTCCCTCCATTTGGAACGGTCTTGTGCTCTCAGTGACTGTGCCGCTCCATCTTGTCGGCTGTCGTCCCCGCGACCTTGTCTCTTCGACACTTCCCAGGAGAATATTGCTTTCTCCAAACCATCAGAGTCTCCCCTGGAATATGCCCAAAAAACTGCAGGATTATTTTCTCGCACATGGATATCAGTATTTTTCCTATGTCCAGTTCCTGGGGAATATATGCATTCGTACTTCTGGCCGTCCACGGAATCCGCAGCACTCGCCGCGTATATGAATATAAAGTGCTAAATAAATAAATAAAATAAAAATATTTACTGGGTAAACTTCTGACCTTCAGACAGCTTTGCGACAGGCTTCTACCGCACTCACAGGTATTTTTGAAAGCTGCCATTTTCCCTTGCCTACACTCCCGGGTATTTAAAACTCTCGACCCTTTATATGATCTTACAAAGTCAGGGGTTGTTGGACGTCTAGGCACGAAATTTATTTTCAAAGAGTACCTCTTAAGGCTATCAACAATTACTCGAAGACGCCTGACTGAGTCATTGAAAATGACCGCGTCATCAACATACCCTCGGTCCCAAAAACTTTAGGAGAAGATGATGATTATTCCTCGGCCCGGTGGTATCGTAGATGTAACTATGTACGTATCAAGCATGGTCAATATAGTGCAGGCAATTGGTAAAATAAACCAAAGTAGGAAACAAAATGCCGAACACTCTTCTAGTGGAACGGCAGGCCTATTGACTGCTGCCAACAGGCCGGCTTCTCCTGAAGAGTTTTAAGTGTTTTTCTCTCCACATGAGCAAATGCTGAGAAGCACCTGATTGGTCCACATTAGAATATCCTTCCTGATTTCAATAGTTTAGCTAAAATAAAGTAATATAATAGCAGAAGAATCCTGTTTTTGAAATATAAATCTTGAATATTATAAGCAAGGTAAAAAAATGCAAGTAACCTGTCTTAACACAAAGTAATTTTTTTGCATAAGAAATAGATTACTTATCTGTCAATCTGATTATTTTGTAACTAACGAACTAACTAACCATCACGCCATTTCCCCAGAGGGGTAGGCAGAGAGGATAGAACGCCACACCACTCTGTCCTGGCACACTTCCTTTGCTTCCTTCACATTCATACATCTTCTCATGCACGCACGTCGATTATTCCGACTTTTCACATGACCACTTTCAAGAATTTGTTGTACTTGATCATGCCATGTCTTTCTCGGCCTTCCTCGACTTCTACAACCAGACACATTCGCATCATAAATCTTTTTAGCCGTTCTTTCATCATTCATTCGCTCCACATGACCGAACCATCGCAAAAGACCTTTCTTAATTTTGTCGATAATGCTTAACTCCGCCTTGCATTCTGCTCTAATTTCGACATTAGGGCACCTATCATACATTGTTTTTCCGCACATTCGCCCGAGGGATCGCATTTCAACAGCATTCAGTCTACTTTCGTCCCTTTTTTTCCAACTCCATGCTTCGCTTCCATACATAAGGGTTGGCACCAGAACTCCATTATGAACTGCTAATTTAGCCTCTTGCGATAGACACTTATTTGCTACGACAGACTTTAAGGCACCATTAACTCTGTTACCGGCACTAACCCTCCTTTCAATATCCTTGTCCATATTTCCATCTCTAGTAAACATACTACCCATGATTATTTTGTATACTTGATGAAATCCATATGTCATTGAACTGCACTTTTAAAGCAGTCTATTTTCGCGTTATGGGGTAGATAACACCCTCATGAAACCAGCATCGTTTGGCCGTATACTTAATGGAAGGGGTGCGCCGGTCGATAGGGGCTATTTTCCCTAATCAAACACCCGAGCACACACATTCGAGGTAATTGTTTTCGGTTGGGAGACGTGTGATTTCACAGTCTAGCGAATCTCGACCTTCGGGCCACCTACGCCTTTACTTTTAAATCATCTTGGAAACATATCTCAATATTTTATCTTGTCAATGCACGCGATATAATTTATTTATTTATTTATAAACTCCACCCAAAATAATTTTGGTACGAAATATGAATCTTGATTTAGTTTTACTATTTTATATACCCACAAGCGCTTCACCAAGCGAGCATCTTCAACAATAAAAGGGCTAAATAACGGATAGTGTTTTTCTGGGTTATTATGCCGTGTTTGTGGGCTTTGTATTGCCGACGTTTCGGAGCACATTGCAGTGTCCATCTTCAGGGCTGAATGTATGAGTGTAGTTTTTAGTGTGTTTAATTGTGAGGAATTTGTACCGTGTCGCAGTCGGGCAATGTATGTGGTTAAGTGTGTGGAGTTTGTACCGTGGGCTTTGGAAGCACCGGGTACCATGAGGTTCGTAGTCGTAACCCATCATCCCTGTTTATGTTATTAGGATGCTTGTATATTTCTATGGCTTCCTTTATTAAACGGGCTTGATGATTTTTGGGCTTTCCAAGGACATTTGGCTCAAATGAGAAATTATGCCCTGTTTCTATGTAGTGCTCTGCAAGAGCTGATTTATCCGGGTAGCCCAACTTGCATGCACTCTTGTGCTCTTTTATTCTTGTCATTATGTTTCTGGCAGTCTGCCCTATGTAGACTGTTTCACAGCTTGTTGCAGCAACACACTTACACTCATACATTCAGCCCTGAAGATGGACACTGCAATGTGCTCCGAAACGTCGGCAATGCAAAGCCCACAAACACGGCATAATAACCCAGAAAAACACTATCTGTATTCTGAAGGCCGTGAAAACCTACGAACCAGTGCTAAATAAGTAAGAAATATAACTAAAACTTTTAAGTTTGATAGTGAAATTCTTAGTGGTAGTTCATTGTTTTAAGTGATACTATAAATTTCATCAGTTCAGTTCAGTGCCAGAAATCAGCGTTCATCATTATTATATTCTGTTTGCAAAACAGTGCAGCGGGTAAAATAATGTACAAAAAAGTAAAAATAAAATATAAGCAAACATAGTAAGCACTGTATTTTCTCACTGAGTAAAGTGAATACCTGTTGAGAGGTAGACAGCATTTCTTTTTTATTTTAATATTAAATACAGCATATTTTTACTAAAGATTTCTAAAGAAATTAAAAAAAAAATATTTTTTTTTACATATTTGGACCCCTGTATTTAGTAGCCTTACGTGTCATGTACAAGGCTAAGGGACTCGGAAAAAAAACGTTTTGTTTGTCTTAGAAATGGTATGTTCGATCACTGATTTTGGTTTATTACCTTTATGAGTCCAATCACCATTGTTGCAAAGTTCAAGAACAATGGCGCGTGATAACTACTTTTAACTCGATTGCAATTTTAAATCCAAAATAAACCACCAGATCATGACCCGACAAGTATCGGCACAGCAGCTGATGGTACCACGACAGAAAAACTATTATGGTGACAGAGCAATGGGTAGTGCAGTACCAAAACTGTACAATTTAATACCAGCTAAAAATCGTGAAGAAAAAAACCTTATTTCATTTTTAAAAATAGTCAGTAGTAATAGTAGTTAAACAGCAAGTGAAACTTAAGTGTATAAGTATATTTTATTCTTCAATTATTATTAAACTATGTATTTACTTATAACAGATCGAGGAACAGCACATTATTATTTCGCAACCGGCGGATTGAAACATTGAATGCCACCTGTTCCAGTAACGATGGTACATCAATTAAGCCATTCAGCAAATTAAACATAAATATGGAGTCAATGTTATTTCTACGTTTTTGTAGACTTGAGATTTAACATTGATTGATTTCTCCGTTAGTTTAAAATTGAATTATATTGTATGGATGGGTGCGCGTTAATTGATTTGAGGGTATGAATGAATAAAGTTGAGTAGATACATTGAGTAGATACATACAAGTTACACTTTTAAAATTTTGTACAGAAGGAATTTACAATAGCGAACACTGGCGAGGAGCTGGTGGACGGGTGACACGAAATGCCAAGATGAAATGTGCATATTCTTTCGCTGCACGACATTTAATTAATTGTCCGAGCTGACGTTGCGTTGGGTTACGCGTTGCGGGCCAAAACGGTGTTTGGCCCTGTCAACTTTACGGCTTGATGGTGATGACCTCCACAATACAAAAACTAGCGGACGCGACAGACGCTGTCCTGCCCGAACATTGACTTGCCTGCTATTACCTTGGAAAAAGACTTTTCATTGATAAGTGGGTACCTAGATACTTGTTTATGGTTGAATTCCAAAACATCAAATAATTCATTTTCAAATATAGAATTCTTTTTGCATATTTTATTTATTATTTATTTTATTTTATTCAGAAAACATACAGTCATACAAAATAAGTATTAAAAATATAAAAAAATTAACATAAAAAGACCAATTAAGTTTTCATAAATTAAAAAGATACAAACATTAAATGTGACAAAAAAATTTAAATAAATAAGAATTTTAAGTCAAAAAAGAATAATTGTTGACATTTGCATTTTCCATGGAGGTAATAAATTAAAATAAATAAAAATACCGAATGTACACTCCGAGCCATCCACGCACACACACGAACGCACATATAAAACATACACAAACATATACATTACATGCGGCACATATACATAGCAAGATGCACATTCAGCAACTATCCCAAATAATCGACCCCATGAAGAAATTTTCTGTACAAATGCAACGTGCAGTTAAAAATATCTACATCAAGTCCGTTATAATTTCTACAGGTACGTCTAATGAATGAATTCGAGGTACAATTGTTATGTCAAACTCGGCTCTTCTCACCAATAAGGGAGCACTTTATTAATGAATGCGACTTTAAAAAATGTATTTGATGTCAGTTAATATTATTTTTGTATTACTAAAAATCCAGTAAAAATAAATAAATGAGAAGATAGAAATGTAAGGAAAGAATCAGATTGGGATTCATTAAAAGCGAATGTTGTTTGTAAACATTAAAAAACAAACTCTTTTTACACACAAGAAACAATATCCATTCGTTTTTCTATGCTTTTGTTTTTCTTTTATTTTTGTTGATTACAAATCAATTGAAAATATAAAGCATCAAAATATAAACTGCTTAAAAAAATCGACGTGTTTTCCTCATACGTAAAGATAGGTCAATAATTGTGTAAATGCCAAGACGCTTTTTTCTTTTTCAAGGGACTTCCTCGTCTCTTTTGAAACATCTGTCAATCTTGATTTGAATCTCCTTCTGATCAAATAAAACGTACGAATCAAGTTTATATAAACCATATTGTTATTTATTTTACGTGTTTATTTGAATTCAGACCCTCAGAAGAATCTATCATTCCTTCCTTTGATAGTTCTTGTGGTCGAATAACTTGTCCCATATTTTCAATTTGCGTTTAATCTAACATTCACTGGTATTTTGTTTTAAAAAACATAAAGAAATATTTACCCAATCTTTTATTTTATTTATTTATTTGTATATTTATTAATGAAATCATACAGTCTTTATATAAAACAAGGTACAAAAGAACAATTTTAAAAAATAAGACCAATTAAAGATTTCACACTAATGAATGCAGGAGGAGAGGGAAAAAATATTTTAATTCTAAAAAAGTAAAAATAAAAATATTACATAAAAAGTTCATAAAAAGGAGAAGACATTGTAAAGCTACTCTACTTTCCTCCCTCTCTCTCTGCTTCCATGAACATTTCAATTTAATTGTAAAAAAATATCACAACTAACAATAAATTATTCGATGCACGTAGTAGATGTAGGTAAGTATAAATTAAGAGTTGAAATCAAATGATTAAAATTAAAAGTAAAAGTTAAAATAAAAATGAAAAGTTTAAATTAAAATTAAGTTGAAAGTTTAAATTAAAAGTTAAAATTAAGAATTAAAATTAAAAAGTTAAAATTGAAAGACAAAATTAAGAATCAAATTAAAAGTTAAAAGTCAAGCAGGAGATAAATTTAAAATGTCTTTAACTGATCTGATAAAAATATTGTATTTACAATGTAGTATGTCGATGTCACTAAAACTGTCATTATAGGTAATCTGTATTCTTCGTAGAGTGCTATTTTTTAAATAATTAGTCATTGAGTTAGGAATGTCGAAGAGTACAGATTGACGAGTTCTACGGACAGGGACTCGATATGAAAAACTTTAGAGCAATAAATCAATAGATATATATTTTGTTACCAGTGGAGATTTTCCAGTAATACTACTATTAAAAATATTACCCTAGGACAAAATTTGGCTGCTAAACTAATTAACCGGACCATTAGAATCGGCAAGAAAGATATCCAAAGCGAAAAATTTCAGTGGCAAACATAGGTAAACAATTATCATCACTACATACCTTTCCTTCTCGAGTCTGGACGTGAAAAAAATTCAAGAATTCCTGAGGGATATCCCAGCTAAAATGCTAAAAATACGATTTAAAAAAAAGCACTATAATTGTCGTGGCAGTGTTTATAAACTGTTTAATAATATCTAGTTTTCTGCAAATTTTTCAAATTTAAAAGGCAGTAGGTCCTTGGAAAATATTGGCCATTTCGAATATAATACACTGCCTGATGAGCTAAGACACGAAAAACTGAATAAAAAATCCGGAAGTTTCGGAAATAAAAAATATTTCTTAAATCTTTTTGAAATTGATAATTATTAATGTAGTTTATACATATAAGATGTTGTTTTATGTTTCTTATATAATGATGTTTTTTTTAAATTTATTTATTTTATTTTATTTTATTTGGGAAATCAACAGTTCTACATACATATTTTTAGTAAACAAACAGATTTAGTGTATAAACTCAGAACTAATAACAGATTTCCACATAGTATACAAAGTTAGTAAAGAAAATATATTACATATCAAATAAATACATACAATTTATACATATAAAAATGTTATTTTTATGTACTCAATAATCAAAGATTTTTAAAATATTTATGTTAAGAACATTAAGTTACTGTAAATTGGGCGGGATAAGGACAAAAATGCTTGAAGAGAGGATAAGGAGGGGAGGGTAGATGTACATATTTATTATTATAATGTCTACTAAGTTACATAATACATTTTTAGTGTAAATTTTAAATCTGACAGAGTGATGTTTGTGTAATCTATATTTTTAAATTTTATATTGTACATTGAAAAAATCCTACGAAAAAAAGCATTTTTAACATACGATGTTTTACTTATTGGTACATGAAACAGGTGGTACTGTCTACAAATCCTGGCTGGCACATGTATTGTTATTAAACCAAGCAGCTCTGTACAGTCAACCATTTCTGTCATAATTTTGTAAAGCAGTAGTTGGTCCGCACACACTCTACGGTATTGTTGAGAAATGATTCCATGGAAGGTGGAGGCAGTGAGAGTAGATACATAAGAAATACCGGTTTGTATTTACGGTACTTTATAAATTTGTTTATTTTGTATGTATTAATTTGTATGATATAATGTATTGTCAAAAAAATGTTTTTTTTTTTATGTACAGTCCCAAATGAGTTTTTTATAACTCCTGGGAGTATAATATGTAATTTTCGTATTATATGTTTAATTAATAATAAAAAAATAAATAAAAACACTGTTGCGAGAGGATGCTTTATGACATTGCTCAACTCTCGGTGTGACACGTTGAACAGCGTTGATCTGATGTCGCGTCATCCGGATGTTTGTGGTTACAGCTAGAAATAAGCGACTTAACAGCAAAAAGCACACGTGCAAACTGACCTTACATATCAAAGAATATTAAGCTGTGAGCGATTAATTATTATGTTTGTTGTTTGCATAGGGGAAAAGCAAAGACAAATGTAAATTAGTATTTTTTTTTTATTTTTATATTTTTTATTTATTTGGAAGTTCAACAAGAATACATAAAATACATACATTTTTTAAGTAAACATTACTAACGTTCTTTATATATATTCTCAAATATAGAACTCCACCATCTTTCATAAATTATATAAAATAAGTGTGTTAAATCAATTTAAGTAATAATAAAGAATAAGTTTAGTAAAAGATAAGAATAAAGATTGAGTTAAAGAAATTAAATTGAGTTAAACATAGGAAACTACATTTTTTTTAAGAAAAGAAAAGAGAAATTAAAAACATATAAGATGTAATAAAATAGACTAAAATTAATTAACATACACAAAAATAAGGATTAGGCATTTGATTTAAGATACATAGTAATATTTTTTTTATAATCATTGATAAATGTCAATGTTAACTTTTTTTAATATTTTGTTATAGAGTCTTAACATACTTGCAAGAGGGTTAAAATGTGCCATATTGTTTGTAAAAATTAAAAGGTAAAATGTATCAGGTGATCTCAGACGCCTACGGGGAACGTACAATGACACATTTTGAAAGAATTTTTTTAATAAATATTTAAATGTTTTTGATACATTTATAGGATTTGATGCATGGGAGCTCCTACCCTGTTGGGGGTTGACAGAGAAAAAATGATTTGATTTAATGCGAGTTTATGTCGTATAAATAGAGAGAATGTTTGTCAACATTTTACGTTAGTAAGCACTGAACTGAACTATATATTGCAACTCACTGTGGCTGACCGAACAACGTATTATTTTTTAATGACTTTTTTTTGTTTATGCTACTCGTGCTGACAAACTCGGCCATATCAGTAGCGGTCGTAGCGGACCATATCAATATTGACTTAGGGCCCTACTGGGGTCTGTTTTTTCATCTTCGTTTGCGGGTCGGGCAGTTCAAAGGCGCGCAAACACAATTTGGATTGTGTCACACCGTGCTCCGAGCCAGCCATTGTGACGTCACCATTATGGATTACGACAACTCTATAGACAAAGTTACTTTTGATCTACTCAAAGTTTCCATGGAAATACCGCTTCAGCGGATTCTGGAAATTTATAAAAAGGACGCGATGTTTGGATAAAAGATTTTATTTTATTTGAGGAACATACAATTTTACCGTATTCTATAATATCTAGACATCAACAATATTTTGAGTTTGCCTAAATTTTTGTAGACAAGGACTGGAGACAACTCCCTGGGGAGCTATTTATATTAACATATTACAACAGAGATGAAGAACATTTAAGTTAGACCTTAAATTTCAAGAAAGGAAGGACATTTATAATGTCAAGAAATTGGGTAAGCTGTATTCCATTCCAGATGATCGCAAGTATCAAGGAACTGCAAACTATTTCGATTTACCTCACCCGTGCGAAAGAATTCCCGAAAGTATTATTTTATTTGACAAAGATATACCTCCTTATGCTCCCAGAAATAAGAATCTTTACGGATGGTAGCCTGCTCGACGGCAAAGTGGGAGCGGCATTCGTTCCTTTTAAGAGTGATAAAGAATTAGCAGGCAGAACATTTAAATTAGATCATTTCTGCTCAGTTTTTCAGGCTGAACTACTCGCAATACGAGAAGTTCTCGAATGGTTATTAAAAAAACCACCAGAGAGATGGGTTATTGCAAAAATATTATGAGATTGCCGTTCCGGCGTTCAAGCTATAACTGATACTCGGTCAGTAAATCCATTAATTGTAAGTAGATATTCAGAGTAAAATTAAGCATCTAAAAATAAAAGGGATGATCATTCAAATATGCTGGATAAGATGACATGCTGGTATCGTAGGAAATGAGAGAGCGGATGAACGAGCAAGAGCCGCAACTTGTGAAAGAAAGGCACCTTTCATCTCAGAATTTCCCCTTGCTTTTGCTAAACGCTTTATAAAATAAAATACGCAGCAGCGTTGGGAGGATCATTACCGCGCTTCTTCTACAGGTAAAATCACTACACCCAACGCTGGCTGATGCAGCAAACTTCCGTCATCATCACCAAAGTACTTTCGAAACGACCCAAATTTTTACCGGACACGGAGCTATGAGAAGTTATCTATATAGTTTTAAATTAAGGAATGATGACTATTGTCCATGCGATGATATTTCTTCACAGAGTATCGAACATCTGTAATTTCAGTGCCCATTTTTCAGTTTACAACGCCATATCTTGAAGCAGAATGCAGGAAACATGGAATATCCTTAACAGATATCCACACTGTAGTTAAAAGTAGTTATTACGCGCCATTGTTCTTGAACTTGGCAACAATGGTGATTGGATTCATAAAGGTAATAAACCAAAATCAGTGATCGAACATCCCATTTCCAAGACAAACAAAAACGATTTTTTTTCCGAGTACCTTAGCCTTGTACATGACATGAAAGGCTACTAAATACAGGGGTCCAAATATATATTTTAAATAATTAGGTCATTATCTTATTTATCAAAGTGCATTTGTTTGTTTGTTTGTTTTTTTTTCAATCTAATAATGACTCATTAAATAAAATATCATAGATTTATAGCTGAATGCCTTCGGTATAATTTTTAACTCAAACTTTGGTGCTTACTTCGAAAAATACGAAAGAATCGACGAAAGAATACGAAGGTGTCACATTTACATTCTTCATTTGCAGTTTCCCAAAAAGTTGATTCCATTTTTGTCCTAAAGGAGCGATATGTATGTATCAATATGTACAAACAAGTAAGTTTTTATTTTACTCGTCTGTTCTTTCTATTATTTTGTAAATTATTATTATGAATTAAAATGTTATTGACTAGCTTGTAACGGGGTATGTACCCTTGTCATCTGAGCAAAGTGTACCAAAATGTATTTTTGATGATAAAATATATAAATAAATAAATAAATTTTCAATCCTTACTCAAAAATTATTTTACCGAAGTTATCAAACATTTTTGGAAGGTATTTAAATCGAATTCCTAAGAGTTTTGTGTTGAAAAATTTAATTTTTGTTAGTTACTCGAATTATTCTATTCATTTAGGAATATTTCTTAAGAAACACCGCAGACATCAAATTGAAAACTTTGAAAATTAGTTCTGGCAAAGAATTTAGTTATAAACTTTGTAGTTCGTATCAAAAAGCAGTAAACTTTAATGTAAATATATTTTTTTTAAAAACGTAAAACATAAAACTCGCTGATTTTCATGAGAAAATTTTTACATATCGAATAAATTCTCCTGTTTTTTGCACCACATTACAAGTTTTATCTCGGCTTTGCCGAAAACTTATTTCAAATAAAATTGTATTGATTGATATTAAAAAGAAAATTGAATAACAAAATATTTACAGGGTTTATGATTCAGGATTTTTGATTTATAATATTTGCCTTTTATTTATTTCATTCCATGTTCACTCCCTAGTTGGAGCATATGGTATCCACAAAGAGCCTCCATGCATCTCTATCGGCTGCCAACTCCTTTGCGTCCTCCCAAGTAATCTTCTCGTTCCGAAGTTTTGACATAACCTGCCGACGAACAGTCAGCAGTGGACGTCGAGAACCTGATGCCTTGTAAAATATGCAAGCGTTGTGAAGGTTCTCAGGAGGCATCCGCAGTACATGGCCAAGCCAACCGTATCGCCTCTGCTTGATGATAGTTGCACCGGAGTTTGCTGCGTCCGTTCTCTTATTACTTCATTCCGCACAAAGTCAAACCGCCGCTCTCCCAAGGTTCTTCTGAGACACCTATTCTCAAAACTCAGTATTTTGCTGTTTTGGGCCCTAGTGAGGTGCCACGATTTGCATCCGTAGAGGAGAATAGGTGTTATGCCGGCGTTATATAGGTGGCATTTGGTTTTCACTGAGTAAATATCCGATCTCAAGACAGCTTTCATACTGTTGAATGTGGCGCTTGCTACTCCTAACCGCACCCCAGATCTTTTTTAAAGCTGCCATTTATTTGAAACTCTCGCATCGAACCCGAGATCTCTTGCATGGTAGGCAAACGCGTGAGCCGTCACACCACGAGGCTGACCTGATTAATTTAAAATTTTAAAAACTGAGTTAATAAGTCTGTAAATAAATAAATAATGTGAAACAAAGTGTAATAGCATGTATTTTTTTTTTTCAAATCGACACTATTTATTTATTTAACTTTTTGTACTTAATGTTATTTGTACATTGCGGGCTTATATTGCCAAATGGCAATTTCTTCCAACCAACCAATAAAATAAAAGTTTTATTTTTATAATTCAAGTTACAGAACATATTTAATAGAAAAAAAGGATTAAAAAGCTAAAGATATATAAAAATAGAAATAAACGTATTTGTTTATAAATTAACCTAAATCAAAACTATTACTCAATGGGAAAAAGGAAAAAAGAGGAAGGAGGAAAAAGGAAAGGAGGAGAGATTAAGGAAGAGAAAGAAGATGTTTTTTCAGACGTGATTTAAACAGAGATAATGTAGTAACATCTTTGATGGTGGATAGGAGATGATTCCACAGTCGAGCTGCATGGACACTATATGAGGTAGGAGGCATCTAGGAGGTAGAGATGATTAAAAAAAGCACCCCTTATAAACTGGACGGACAGTTATTGATGTAATTATACATTTTTAATAACACATTTTTTCAATATTTAAAAATCGAATCAAAGAGCTCTTGCATCGTAGAATAACGTGGGAACGGCATTTACTGACAAATCGCAGTTTCAAAACAGAGTTTCTATCAGAATAATACCTTTTTACGATCGTCGTCGATGGCAATCCATCTATACATTCAACAAAATCCTTTATAACGCTTGCCATATTTTGGAGTCTGTCGCATAATCTGTCCGCTACCTAGCTGTACCTATCTCGCGATGTTATGTGATTTCGATTTACGTAATCGGATATTCGATTAGCGTAACCGAATTCTACCAACTGCAAAAAATATTAGAACATCTATCGGCTGCAGTGTTGGAAATAAAAAATTAAAACATAACAGTATAAATTACACACTAGGAACATAGAAAGAATTCAAAGAAAGTATTTGAGCTTCGTAAATTTTAAATGAAATATTCCCTTAGATAGCATAAACTACAGGTACCTATTAGACACTTTTAATTAAATTTTATTAGAAGATCGTAGAAAAATAGATGACCTTCTTTTTTATGTTTAATTTTTAATTCGGAGCTTGATTGTTGTGAACGCCTGAATCTTTCTAACTTTTTTTTATTTTATTTATTTATCAAAGCATACAAAAATTAATATATAAATTATCAAGTCCTACTGAACTGCATAAAATGCAGTTCGTCAGCAGGTGCTTATAGTTAAGTTCTAATATACAGGGTGTTCTTTAAACCCTGTCACATCCGAAACCACGATGATCAGTATGAGCAAGAAGACATATTGGCACATCAAAATATTTTTTTAGAACGAATATTTTAAAAAAAAATAAAATATCAAAAAAAGCACATGGTTGCTTACTTCTGCAGGGGTGAAACGAAGAAGGAAAGGGGGGAATCTGATACTGCGCCGCGCTCCCGTCACTTCTCCCCTGAAGAAGTAAGCAACCATTTGTTTTTTTAAATATTTTATTTTCAAAAAATTTCTTTGTTCTAAATATTTATTTAAATATTCTAATATGTCTTCTTGCCCATACTGATCATCGTGGTTTCAGATGTGACAGGGTTTAAAGAACACCCTGTATATACATAATCTTATCTCTTAAATTCTAAAAACAAACAAAAACTCTTATTACTATGGAAAAAAAAAATATGTACATCGAAAATAAAAAAAATCCAAATAAAAAAGATAAACACAAAAAAATCTAAAAATAAAAAACCACGTTCTAAAAGCCAGATTCTCAGCAGACGGCTTTCTCTTGAGCCAGATAAGTTTTTTTATTTTTAATATTTAGTGGGAACATATTATAAATTTTTGGTATATTGTACTCTAGTGTTCTTTTCCCGTATTTATTATTGAATTTAGGGAGAGCTAGTCCATCTACACTAGTGAACCGAGTATTATATACATGCTCCAATTTATTTCTGTATTCAGATAGAGACGCATGCTGAGAAACCAGCTTGGACCATAATAGAGCCATAACGGATAAAATATTTATGGATTTATACAATAAGAATATTGGAATATCGTGTCGCTGACAGTACAATTTTTTTTCAATTAATAATTTGGTCATTGAATTTTGTAAGTTCTCAACAAAGTTTATGTTTGTATTACTGGGAAAAGCCCATGAGGTTAAAGCGTATCTTATAATTGATTCTGAAAGTGACAAATAAATTATTCTTAAAGTACTATCAGGGACATAATATTTTTAAATATACATTTTACCAACTATTGATCTAAGTCTATAACACAATTTTTGTGCATGAGCTTCTTATTTAAAATGGCAATCGATAGTTAATCCTAAATATACATACTCACTAATATTTTCTAATATATCACAATTGCAGGGTTGTATAATATTCTGATGGATACAGTGAAAATCATGAGAAATTAAACCAGCTAACGACAGGTCATTAGCCCTAAAGGTGCCTAGACTTCCATATTCTCTTCTGAAAAATGTTTTCACTCTCTGTTGCAACAAATTTAGGTTATACACTTTTCTTTATTTAAAAAAATAATGCAGAATGAAATCCAAAAAAAGTATTTTATTTTGGATATCTTATCTCAAAATGGAATTTTACAAATATCTGCATACATAATAAATAATATTTAAATGTTTTTTTAAATAAATATTTTTTAGTAATGAAACGATATACTCGTACATAGATTTTTTAAAATGAACATGAACATAATCAACTCAATAATCGAATATTCTAGGCACTAACCAATTCCCGCTACTATTGTGTATTCTTCTAGAATCACCCAACTGGATAATAAAATTGCTTTTATATTCAAATACACCTTCCCCCTTCCATCAAACTTCCCTGTCTCTTTCTTTTTGCTTCCCCGCGTCTCTCTCGAAGTCTGCTTTACATTTTGCGTCTTCAGAAGAAAAGGAAAGCAAGCGCCAAGGATCACGAGATATTTTTTCATTTACAAATGCCAATAATAATTTGAGAAGATTTGTAGGGTTCATAGTCCATGATCTATGATACACCCGCAAGTGCTAAATAATTTTACCCGAAATATAGTCATGACTCCAAGAAACAAGTCAGCGTTTTCTATTGAATTCAATTCATTATATTCTGCAAATCACGAGATCAATGTTCTGCGGTACATTAACATCGTTCCTACCATGGAGATATGAACAACAAAGGAACGTGGCCTATAATGAGACCACAGGGTGCAGTCAACGCCCAGTCAGCCGAGCAAGTCCAGTAAAGTTCAGTCACTCAGTTCCAGCTTGTAGTTCAATTGCAATCTCTTCAACCCATCATCGCCGCCACGCTCGCGCTACACAACCAACTTCTGTATCTTATTCGCCATGTAATAAAAACGCTTTCAACTGTAATTTCGTGTCTTCTGTCAATCCCTTACTGAGGTTAGAGCTCCAACCCTCAACAATCAAAATCCTACATGCTTGTCTAAATTTTTCTAGACAAATACTGGATTTAACAACTCTCAAGATTGATTGATATGTGAGCAGAAATGAATGAGAAGAAAAGATGTTATGCAAGTGTTACATAGGCAGCATTTGGTTTTCACTGAGTAAATATCCGGTCTCTAGACAGCCTTCATACTGTTAAATGTGGCCTTTGCTATTCCTGGCCGCACTCCTAGTTATTTTTTAAAGCTAAGCCTTGCTTTTGAAGAAATGTGTTTACCATTTGGTAATGGACTTAATACGTCCGTAAATAAATAAACATATAAATAAATAAATTAGTGTTTTCGACCCGGTGGCTTCTCTCAGATAAAAAAAACTCAAGTAAATTTATGGAATACTTCGTAGTGTATTGGTTGGAGCGTTCGACGACTTTGCTTGAAGTCATGGGTTTGATTCCTGGCTGGATAGAATTTTGTTTTTAAATTTGGTTCTACACTACAACAGTTATTTTTTCCTTAACCCAAAACGTAAGACTAATTAGATTATCTTGTAACAAACATAATGCAGTTACGCATCAATTGGAATATTAATGCAGTGCCATATGCACCACTGACCTGTTTATCAAATCATGATAAAGCATTGGCGGCCTCCATGGTGTAGTGGTCAAGATGCTTGACTCACACACGGAAGGTTCCGGGTTCGATTCCCGGTGAGAACACAAACATTAAATGTGTTTTTTCTCACACTGCAGTGGCGAATGGTGATTTTATTTACAGGCAAGCTATAAATAAATCATATATTTGTACCTAAATAGGAGGTACATAATATAATGTAAGTAATAAATAAATACTATAAATTGATATTTGTCTGTGGTTCTGTGTGATATAACAACTCTCATCAGTGAAGTCAACTCAAACGACGTAACTTCGTGATATATTATATTATTTAGATATATTATCCATTACTTTAATACATAACTCATTAAAAAATAAATAATTAAATAGCAACTTCGAATTCAGTCGATATTAAATATTCAATTGAAATGTCAACTGGCCGAATTGTTGTAGAAATTTAAAATGTTAAAAACGGCCGCATCGAGCGCCATATGTCCTGCAATATGACGCATGAAAGTAAAGGGTCTTATGTCAAAAGTACTATCTCAAAGAAAAATAGCCCTTAAGATACAATGTTTGAAATACTGTTTTCCAAATCAACAATTGTGTAATCTGCAAGTTTAATATAGGAGAAAAACCCGCACTGGGGTTAAGACATTCAAAATATAGTATACTTATTTGTTTGAAAAAATAAGCTGGAATAATCGGCTAGTTTCTTGGCTCACCGCAGGCGCTGGGCGCGCTTTATCAATATTTATATTTACATTAGGATAAAAATACAAACGGTGGAAATGATTTAAAATAAATAGTATTTATTTATTTTTCTGTACATAAAATTACAGTAAAACATTATTATGGTTAGTCATATATAAGGGTAAGCTGCGCATAATCGCTTCTATACACGATTCGCTACTGATGTTCTGTGTTGTAATTCACCACTGTATTTGGGCCTCCTGGTCTGTTGTGGTACAAAAAAATAAAAAAATAAATTAAATTGATAAATTGTTCGATTCAGCTCCTATTGTCTACAAAAAATTTGCGTACCTGTTCAAAACATTCTCGACCAATAAAAATAATTTAGATTCTTATGCGGCCAAAAATTCTTTTCTGTTATTTAATCTTTAAATTAAAATAGAATTTCGTATTAAGTCCGTTCAAAATTCGTTCTAATTTCGAATTCCCAGCACCTATCTGTCAAAAACGTTCCACTCCAAATTTGAATTCAAATTTATTCCATAGATATTGTGTGTCTTGAGGTGTTAAATGGAATAGGTATAGGTAAGCACTAGGCACCATCCAATCGTTCTCGATTGCTTATTGGATCCGGCGACAGACCTGAAATTTGAATTTCGAACGTTTCTACAGCGCTGTAAAACCGTCTTATGTCTATGGTCAAGTAGATACAGGGCTGTCAAAAAGTATAAAGGGCACTTTTCATTTCGTGAGCACACTACCAACTGTCGGCAAATCAAGATTGGGGATTTCGCAAACACACAAACTCATGGTTTTGCGATCTAGTACACCGACCCTACCGGGATTTGAAGTCAGAACCTCAAGCGTGTTAAGCAAGTGCCCTAATTGATCAATATATTATTTTTACATAATCATCATGGCAATAAGAAAGTGATTCGTATCGTAAAAATAACGAATTAAAAAAGTGTAACAAATACAACAGCGATGGAAAACACTTCAAACAAGGAAATATGAAAGTCTAGACATTTGCAGGGCTTTTGACTTGTCATTGACTTGTTAAAGTGGCCACATTACACACTGTTTAACATTCACATCCATGTTTTAATTTTTTTAAATTAATAATTGAATTTATTTAAAAAATTTAATTAAATTTTTAAATTTCTTTAATTTTTTCACCTGTTGCTAGTAAAGTTAAAGAGCTGAAATCTTTAATGTTGTGAACAGATTCATCTGAGTTTCAATTCATTAACTTCCAACATTTGGACAAATTCAAAATTTTGTAAAAAAGGCTCATTTTAGAGGAGGGAATAGGAATTCTAGGAATTTGCAGGACTTATGACCTGTCACTGGTTGGTTTAAGTGACCATTTAACAACGTTTGAACATCCATATTTCTTCAATTCTTTCATCTGTTGATTTTAGTGAAGTCGAACAGAAACCTTGAGATTTAACCAATTGAATTAGTTAACTGTTTTCACTCCCGGCCTCGTGGTGTAATAGTAAGCGCGTTTGCCTAACATTCAGGCATTAAAGAGGTCTCGGGTTCGATTCCCGACATGGTTGATATTAAATATTTATTTAAAAGGGTGTTTTCACACAAAAAAAATTCATAGGCGCTGGACTGGTACCTGAAGCGTAAGACTGATCATTTTTTCTTCATGTAACAAAAATGATCAAGATACGCTGCGATTGGTGTACCAATGCAGTGCCCTATGCACCATTAGGTGCGGAAAGGGAATGGTGGTGTTTTTAGTCCCAATCTTTGTACTTTTTCTTGAACCAGTTGCTTTAATCAACAATATATGTTAAACTCAATATTTTCTAGGGGTAAAATCAGTCTCTTGCCTAATAACATTTGGACAAACTCAAAATATTTTTGATAAAATAAGCATTTTGTGTAGTAGACATTTTATTTTAACTTTTCAGTACTAAGCTGTGTTATTCCCCAATAAAACAATAAGTAAATTAATAAACATACCCAAAGTGTTGTTAGTAGAACTTTCCCATTTCAAAAATGTTTTGTTTGGTTACTAAACCTCTGACGTTTTGGTAACCTACATTTAGTATGATTAAGCACTTAACGAATCAGTGAAGGAATCGTATAATTAACTTAATCAACTTAACATAATATAACTGATTTAATCTCCCCTTTTTGTAAAGTAACTGAGCGTGCTATATGGCGCTTACCCTAATTACTTGTTATTTTTTCGGTTAGGTAGAAAGCGGACGTTACTCACAAATCGTCGAAAAAAATAAACTCTTAAAAATAGGTGAAACACTTGAAATTTACAAAAAAACTCATTCAAAATATAAAATCAAGAACATAAACAAAATTTACTTGGTTCATGACTTGAATCATATTTCTAGAAGATTATACAAAATAAGAAAATATGGTGATATTTCAGCCATATCGATAGTATTTTTTTTATTTTTTTTTACATAAACGGGATAAATTATCTTTAACATTATTGAATATAAATATGAAGAAAAAAAAAACACGTAGAAATACATAATTAAAAATTATAAAATTGCATAACTATAACAATAGTAACAATAGTAACTAGTAGATAAATACACATACTCAACCAAAAATATTACGAAAGAAATACATAAATTTGAAAAAACAAAAAAAGGAAAAACATTTTTAAATATAAAGAAAAGTTTAAGAATAATCTTGCGAGAGAACAAAAGAAATCAGACTTGTTTTATAACTGTCGAGTCCAGAACCAAATATATCAGCCTTCTCCTTATACTGATTGCCATATTTATGGAGCCTAGGGACAGGCGAGTGCATGTGATAGTTGGTCCTAGAACTTGCAGAGCAAAAAGATCTGTGGCGGGTATGTCGACCAGGTACACGGAAACACACCAACTCCAGCAAATCAGGACAGTCAATTAATGAATTTTGGCTGTCTGACTTAAAATAAAATAAAAATATTTTTTTATAATAAATACTTCAAAATCGGTTGGAATGTCCTTTGTTGTTAAAAATGGAATCAACATATCGACGCTGGAAAAGAAAAAATACCATATGACATGTAGCAACTTTGCAGAAGAGCCAATTAAAGTTTTTTTTTTCATAAATATTATTTTGGTGTGATTCATACAAAATTTAAATAAAAATTTAAGATAGGAGATTCATCAATAATTTAAAAAAAACTTTAATTTGCCACATGTCAACTCTTATCAGAGATGTTCAAACCTTACTTCTTGTCAGATTCGCCCTTCCTTTATTCACATTTAAATAATTTTAGAAAAATAATCATATTTTGACCTATTTTTACAAAATATGTCTTCAGTAAATAGAAAAAAAAGAGATATATTAAATCTTGTGTTCTATGTAAACTCGCGTAACACACAGGGGTTTCTTGTCAAACGGAACTTGCTTTCTGGATGTACCTCGTATTTGCGTACATAATAAATTCAACGACATACATAGACCACACAAAGATCATTCTTGTCAGATTTAATGTTGACACTTAAAATGCATTATGTAATTTGATAGACACTATAATAATAAATACTTACATCTTCTTTCCCCTTCTTATCCTTTCTCCATGCATCTCTTAATCATACCTCATTTACAATAATTATTTATTTAAAAAAAACCTTATATTTCTTTAATTATAAAATAAATATAATTTACAAAAACTAAATATGTTAATATGATATTTTCATTAATAATTTTGTAAGATTTGTGGAAACCGGTTGTTGGTTCTGAGTTTAAACAATATATCTGTTGTTTACTATTAATATGTGTGTAGAACTTTTGGTTTCCCAAATAAAATAAAATAAATAAATTATCAATATTTTGAGTTATTTTGTAGACAAAGACTGGATTCAACTCTCTAAGAAGCTGTTAATATTAACATATCACAACAGAGAAGAAGAGCATTTTAGAGAAGGTAATGTAGAAGTCTAGGCATCTACATTTGCCTACATATTTATTTATTTATTAATGAAATCATACAGTATTTATATAAATACAAGGTACAAAAGAACAATAAAAAAAGTAAGATTAATTACCGATTTCCCGCTAATTTATTATGAATGCAGGAGGAGAGGGGAAAAAATTTAATTCTAATAAAGTAAAAATGTAAATATTAAATAAAAAATACATAAAAGGGAGAAGACATTGTATAGCTCCAACTCTACTTTCCTCCCTCTCTCTCTGCTTTCATGAACATTTATATTTCTTAACATTTTACAACAGAGATGAAGAACATTCAAGAGAATGTAATAAAGAAGTCTAGGCATCTACATGGCTTATGACCTGTCAATGGCTGGTTTAAGTGGCCACTTTACACACTGTGTAACATTCACCATTCTGCCCATATTTGGACATCTATATTCCTTCAATTCTTTCATCTGTTGATGTCTGTGAAGTTAAAGAGCTGAAACCTTTATTTATGCGGGTGAGATTCATCTAATTGAATTATTTCACCTACATACTAGGCAACGCCTGAAAATATTATTTTTTCAATTTCTATACTTTCCCCGGGGAGTTGAATCCAGTCCTTGTCTACAAACATTTGGACAAACTCAAAATATTGTTGATTTACATTTCTTTGTTAAAATTCACAACCAACAATAATTGATTAGATGCAGGTAGTAGATGAACATATGAATAAGTATAAATTCAGAGTTTAAATCAAATTTTAAAATTAAAATCAAAAAGTAAAAGTTAAAATTAAAATTAAAAGCTTAAATTAAAATTATGCCTAGACATCTATATCACCTTCTCTATATGTTAAAATAAATTCAATAAACTTAAAAAACTATCGACATTTTTTAAGTTACGATTGCTATCCTTTGAGGCAATCGTTTAGCGCGATATCACCACAAACACTCGTTAACTCGTTGAACACAATAATAACTGCCCTTTATAACGAATAGTGACGAATGGTATCGACGCCGTTTAGCGCCGTTTAACGAATGGCCGAAGCGGCAATGATTCATCGTTAGAGCGTCGTTACATCCGTTCGAGTATCCGATTCGTTAGAATATTAAAAAGAAACTAGTAAAAACAGGGACTTTCAAATTTTGCCTAAAAATGCAAGTTCTTTGTAACAAAAATCATTTCCCTTTCCGCACCTAAAGCTTCATAGGGCACTGCATTAGCAAACCAAATAGTTACTGACCGAAGCTTTTGAGACGTAATTTTCTGTATTCAGTTTTTTTTTCCTTAAATCATTTTTGTTTTTAATTTTCTATTTCGTTCTTAATTGTTTTTTTTGGTAATAATATTTTTTACATGTTTAAGTATCAAGAGATAAAATTATGTATTCATTTATATTTTTTCAGAAATTTGAGGAAATTTCAGATTTAGTGCTGCTTTTCAAGTTATTAAATAATGTTCTTGACAGTCCCGAAATTTGGAATTGTGTAAATTTTTATGTGAGACAGCGTAGGACGAGACAAAATACCACTTTTTCTGTTGATTAGCAAAGTTGAAACTATGCTTAATACTCACCTATTTTACGGCTCCACATGTTGGCTAACAAACATAAAAGTTCAGATTGATTTAATTTATCAAAATCATTACTTTTTAATCACTTCTTTTCTAAATTATAAAAATGTACTAAGTTTATTCGTTTAACTGTTTATATTATAATTCATCGTCTCTGCTTCTTTAATTACTTCAATATTTTTTATATTTAAACTTTTTTTTTGCAGTTATTTTTATTTAAGAAGGTAAACATGAACAGTAAATATAAAATGAAAAATAATGAAACCCACTTAACCGCTTTACCGGCTTGTCAGCAGCTTTCTTATTTTTTCTTTACAAAGAAAAACGTTAGAGAAATTGTATAAATTTATAAAGTAATATACACATTATTAAGAACTAAAAGCATACGTATTTTTTACACAAAATTTATTTACAAAAAATTAAAAAGATGACTCTTAACATAAAAAAATAATCAATATAAAGCCTTGTTCCATATTAGCCATTAATTTTTTTTTTCTCAAAAGTTTTGTTAACTTTTTCTTTTAAGATCTGCTTAGGAATCTAATTGAAAATTTTAGAAATTGTATAATGAAGTGTTCTTTGGCCATACTTGTTTACAAACCCCGGTACTGACAAGCCTTAACGTTGTGCTAGCCTTGTATTATGTATGCGTTTATACCTTTTCTGATAGTTACTATTAAATCGACATCTAGTAACAAATTCGAGCCATAGAATAGCATTTACGGAAATCAAAAAGGAAATATTAATTTATAAAATTTATTGTTAATTTTCTGCATACCTATGCTATAATTTCATGTTGTTTTTTCCTTTGTTATTTCTTTATTTTCTGCTGATTTTATGTATCTATATTTTCATCACTAATTGTTTTTTATTATTATTTAATACTTTGTTTAAGGGGTAAGCCGTCGAATAAATAAATATCAAAAATGATTACAATATTTGAGTTTGTCCAAATGTTTGTAGACAAAATACTGGTTTTCACTCCTTCGGGAGCCATTATGATTAACAAATTACAACAGGGATGGAGAATACCTTAAATATGGATGTCTAGGCATTTACAGGGCGTATGACCCGTCATTGGCTGGTTTAAGTGGTTAATTTACACACGGTGTAACATTCACCATATTTAAGGTATTCTGCATCCCTGTAGTAATTTGTTAATCTTAATGACTCCCGAGGGGGTGAAATCCAGTCTTTTGTCTATAAACATTTGAACAAATTTAAATATTGCAATGAAACCAACTGGTCCAAGAAGAAGCTTAAAAATTGGAAAATTATTTTCAGGCGTTGTCTTGTATGTGAAATAATTCAGTCAGATTAATCTCTTCACAACAATAAAGTTTTCAGCTCTTTAACTTCACTAAAATTAACAGATGGAAGAATTTAAGAAATATGGATGTTCAAACATAGGCAAAATGGTGAATGTTACACAGAGTTTAAAGTGGCCACTTAAACCAGCCATTGACAGGTCATAAGGCCTGTAAATGCCCAGACGTCCATATTCCCTTATTTAAGGTATTCTCCAACCCTGTTGTAATTTGTTGATAAAAGAAATTAGTTAAAAGCAGCTATTGACGAACTGCAATCATACAATTCAATAGGACTTTAAAAAATATATTAAAGTTTTTTTTTAAAATTAATTTGTCAGGTTCATGGTAAAATTACTTTAGCCAGCCCTGATCATATCTTAGTTTGCCGACAAGCAATATGCCAACTGACCAACCAAGTGCCCTAGCCGGCCACACTGCCTGCGGTTGACAAGGTCTCCCCCTGCTTTCCAGTCCCAATAGACGTGAAATATTGTGAAGTCCAACTGTCACGATTGACAGATGGCGGGGAAAATGACAGATGAAAACAGGGCTGGACTCGAGAATATGTTGTGTTTTCAGAAATGTGTTTGTTGTAAAACGCTGAAAGGCCCATGACGTATAATGAAATATACACGTTACACGGCGTTTCAATTCGTAGGTAGATCATGGGATAATTTTTTAAATTATAAAATTTTAATTTTTAATGGATTTAAAATATTCATGTTTTGGTTATAAGGTGAGATAAGGCTTGAATCTGTAGGATTAAGTTGTTGAGGATTGGAGCTCCTACCCCAGTTAGAGATTAACAGAAGGCGATATTACATGGCGAATAAATAATGAATTATGTCGCGCGAGAGTTACGTCGATGAGATGTTGAACTGACTGCACTAGAACTCACTGACTGGCTGGCTGACTAGCTGGGCAATACCACGCACTATGGTCTCATTATAGGCCACGTTTTTTGTTCTTTATATCTCCATGTTAGAGACGATGTAAATGTACTGCAGACCGACGCTTTCGTCTTTGTGTGCAATACTGTCTGAGTTACATAATATGTTGTATTTTGTAAGTTGTTTGACTTTGTGAGGAATAAAGAATAAGAGAACGGACGCAGTCAACTCCAGTGACAACTGTCATCAAGCGGAGGCGATTAGTTTGGCTTGGCCATGTATTTCGGATGCCTTCTGAGAGCCTTAACCACGCTTGCCTACTTTCCAAGGCATCAGGTTCTCGACGTCTTGACTGTTCGTCGGCAGTTCGTGTCAACTACGGGATGCGAACCTGACTTAGGAGGATGTACAGGAGCTGGCAGCTGACGATAATGCTTGAAATAACTTTGTATACATCATATGCTCCAATGAAAATAATAAAATAAATTGTACTAGATAAAAAAAAATATTTTCAAATAAACCAAATTTAAAGGCAAATTATAGTTTTCTATTCATCACTAAATACAATGTCAAAAAAAGAAGTAAAAAGGCGTACATTGAAATAGCCACTCCGCATTATTTCACACGTAAAAATTAAATAAAATATTACAATAATATATAAATAAAATAAATAATGAAGTAATAAAAAAAATAAAAGAAAAAGTTTTTTGTTCACTCGGACTTAAAAATCCTTTCGCCGGCGGATCCATACGGAGCAATACGAAGCTATCAGTCCTCCCTTTTTTCTTCTTTAAAAAAAGAGAAATAATTACAATATTTAAGTGTTCATAAAATAAAATGTTAAATATAATATAATCAATATTATTGTACCAATGCAGTGCCCTATGCACCATTAGCTGATGAATTGTGTTTGTAGGTGAGAGATGTCTTCTCAAACCAAAAAATACATAATATTTCCCCCATTTTAGACATGTTAAAAATATATTTTACCAAAAAAGTGTTGAATTCAATTTCCTTCAAAGTTTTTTTATCAGTTTTTGTTTCCGATCCCACCCTGTTAGGGCAGAAGTGATTTTGCTAAGCTGCTTACGGTTTGGTCGGAAAGATATCGGAAACCATCCTAATATCGATTTGACAAATCGACACTTGTTTCAATGACAGCCCCGTCCTAAACCCGTAAACGAATCTTTGATACGGAAAAGTTTTTTCCTTAATGGATATCAAAGAAAAACGGACTTAAAAAACTCGTTTAATCAGAACGATTTTTTTATGCATGTACATTCTTTCCGAACTCCGTCAACTTTAGTACTAATTATCGTCTTCCTCAACAAACCCCAATTAGCACTTCATGGTGAATAGGACATTCCACTTATTTTTTTATTTTGCACCACAACAGGCCAGGAGGCCCAATTACAATGGTGAATTCATCACAGAACACCCAGGCTTGAGAAAAATCCCATTTTAATTACTTATTTATTTATTTATGTACGGCATTTCTGCCATTTACATATATGTGGTATAAAGAGTGCTTAGAAATAAAAAGATTAAAAATAAAAAAAATCGAGTATGAAATATTAATATACTCGTACTATACACATTATTAATTACTTGAAATACATACATATTTTAAAGAAATTATACAATAACAAAATACATTAATCAATCAAATTATAACTATTCCAACCCAATCTTCTGAAGATGATTTGCTCTTTTTGATAAAAATATGTTGGTCACTTTATTTTTTAAGTTAGGCAGAGATAAACTAAATATATCAAAATGTGATGCATATTCATTCCCGGTATTCTGTAATCTAACAATAGGTGAGTTATATTGAGCTACCGTTCGAGAATTTTGACAATAAAATATTGTAGATGTTCTGCTTAATCTAGGTGGTACATAGAATGAAATCAATTTCAGTAGATCAGGGGTACCTTATAAAGTACATGCAGTGTATCTCGACCATATGTTATTTTTTATTTAACTTTTGTACATAATGTTATTTGTACATTGGCGGGCTTATTGCCAAATGGCAATTTCTTCCAACCAACCAATAAAATAAAAGTTTTATTTTCATAATTCAAGTTACAGAACATATTCAATAGAAAAAAAAATATTCAAAAGCTAAAAGTATATAAAAATAGAAATAAACGTATTTGTTTATAAATTACTTTAAATCAAAACTATTACTCAATGGGAAAAAGGAAAAAAGAGGAAAGAAGAAAAAGAAAAGGAGGAGAGATTAAGGAAGAGAAAGGAGATGTTTCTTCAGACGTGATTTAAACAGAGATAATGTAGTAACATCTTTGATGGTGGGTGGGAGATGATTCCACAGTCGAGCCGCATGGACACTGTATGAGTTAGAGAAGAATGAGGAATTGTGGATGGGTATTAAGAGAGTGCCTTGAGAATTAGAACGAGGAGGTAAACCATGAACTGATAAGCGTTGAAATTTTTCACGCAGGTATATAGGAGCGTTAGGACTATGAAGTACATTGAACAGAAGTGAGAGGGAGTGATAGTCTCTCCGCTGTCTGATTTGAGCCATTTCAGTTGCCTACGATAGTCAGAAATGTGGTCATATTTCCTAAGACCAAAAATGTACCTTATGCATGTATTCTGAAGTCGTTGAAGTTTATCGAGTTGCTCACAGCTTAAATCAGTCATGGAAACATCAGCTTAATCTAGAATGGGTAGTAGTAATGCTTGTACAAGGGCGCATTTAGTACTAATGGGTAAGAATTTTTGAAATATGTTACAAGATGGAAAGGGGATTGGTATTTACTCAGTAAAAACCAAATACCGCCTACATAACGCCTGCGTAACACCTGTAGTGGTTTTTTTGTGGTAATGAAATGGTCATGTTCATGGTCAGTTTCAATTTATTTCAACAGAGGGGGAAAACATTTTTGAGAAAGGAATATGGAAGTCTAGGCATTTACAGGGCTTATGACCTGTCATTGGATGGTTTAAGTGGCCACTTTACACACTGTGTAACATTCACCATTCTGCCCATGTTTGAACATCCATATTTCCTCAACTCTTCCATCTGTTGACTTTTGTAAAGTAAAAGAGCTGAAACCTTTATCACGTGGGTGAGATTCATCCGGCTGAACCAAATCACCTCTAGGCAACGCCTGAAAACAATTTTCCAATGTTTATGCTTCTTTTACTAGGTAGTTAATTCAACGATGTTTGAGTATGTCAACAGATGAAAGAATTGAAGTAATATAGATGTTCAAATATAGGCAGAATGGTGAATGTTACACAGTGTGTAAAGTGGCCACTCAAACCAGCAAATGACAGGTCATAAGCCCTGTAGATGCCTAGACTTCTTTATTGCCTTCTTTAAAATGTTCGTCATCTCTGTTGTAATATGTCAAATCAAATAACTAAAAACAATTTTAATACAGTTAAAAATAAGAAAAGAAATACAACAACAAAAAAGCAAAGACAAGTTAATACATTAGACAGGCATTATGGAATCCAGGTTCATTCTATAAACATACAATTTATTCAAAATTGTAAATTCAATATGGGATTGCCCTGAACTGCTATCTCTCATCAACTTCAGGGTGCCTGGAAGAATGACTAGACAGGTGCCGCCGTTTTGTAGCAACAATTCACGACAATTCACGACAGTGTATACTTGTAATGCAGTATTAAATAGACTTCGTGAACTCGGCAATAGTTATTCCCACGTATCTGATATATTTAGTGTAGGGTATTGTTCCTATAGAACAAACCTTTTGAACTTTTTCAAAGAGGGTGAATGGTAATTATATATATTTATTCATGCATTTCATATAATTTTTTTTGCTAAATTGCCTAGCTGTGTGAAACAGTACTTATGATTTTCTTGTTGTTTTACTGTAGAATGTTTTATTATTTAAACTTTCTACTGAATATGCTGTATAATTTTTAGGTTATTTTTTTAAATATAAATCTTGTATAATTTTTGGTATGATTTAAAAAAAATAAATTATAAATCTTGTTTTTAATATTCATGTTTTTGAAAAAAAGAAAAAGTATATTAAGCCAAATATGTTAATATTATAAATATTTGTAAAAGGCAGATTTGCCGTTTATGTTAATAAAATAAAATAAAATAAAATAAAATAAATACAGTCAATTTATTGGGAATATTTCTTCAGGCTATCTGTAAAAAACCTTAATTTACAATCAAAATAATTTAGATCCCGATTTTCATTTACAAATCTAATCATTCTGAGTAGAGGCGCGTGGAAACCATAATTAGTCTTATGATGACCGAGGGACAGATTTTTTTATTTTAGAGTCTACGTGAAGGAACATTTAGAGATATTTGTTGGAGAATAGTCGGGACATCAAATAAACTATCATCATTCTGGGTAGAGGCGCGTGGAAAACATAATTAGTCTTATGATGACCGAGGAACAGATTTTTTTTATTTCAGAGTCTACGGGAAGGAACATTACGAGATATTTGTTGGAGAATAGTCGGGACATCAAATAAACTATCATCATTCTGGGTAGAGGCGCGTGGAAACCATAATTAGTCTTATGATGACCGAGGAACAGATTTTTTTTATTTTAGAGTCTACGTGAAGGAACATTAAGAGATATTTGTTGGAGAATAGTCGGGACATCAAATAAACTATCATCATTCTGGGTAGAGGCGCGTGGAAAACATAATTAGTCTTATGATGACCGAGGAACAGATTTTTTTTATTTCAGAGTCTACGGGAAGGAACATTAAGAGATATTTGTTGGAGAATAGTCGGGACATCAAATAAACTATCATCATTCTGGGTAGAGGCGCGTGGAAAACATAATTAGTCTTATGATGACCGAGGAACAGATTTTTTTTATTTCAGAGTCTACGGGAAGGAACATTAAGAGATATTTGTTGGAGAATAGTCGGGACATCAAATAAACTATGAAGTATTTTAAACATGCAAATGAAATCTGCATTAAATCGACGTTGTGAGAGACTGGATATATTCAGGAAAAGTACCATGTCGGTATGGTTATAGTGATCTCTTGTGATTCATAGTTTGTACGCAATTTTTCTTATAAATTTATGCTGAACTGATTCGATGCAATTTAAATGAGTAACAAATGAAGGAGCCTATATTACGGAGGCGTACTCAAGAATGAGACGAACCAATGAGCAGTAAAGTATTTTTAGAGTTAATTTGTTATCACTACAAACGTCTCTCCGCTCGATTTCAATTTTCAAGATTTTTACCCAAGACGCTCTTTCTGGTTCCTGGTTCTATTTCATAGACAGAACCGTATTTTTCATCCGCTCAGACAAAGACTCAATATTTTTTAGAGTATTGATCGCCTTCTATCGGTATGAAATTTTCTTTTTCAATTTATTCATATGCATTTCTACGCTTTTTTAAACTTTAGGCCTCATCGTATCAGTTCTTCGACTATAACCTACTTGCCAACTCAAGTGATCAGTAATTCGCACATTAGACGCAATATGAGCACATCGTTAGATGAGATACATTATACAGGGTGTTTAAGTACAAAAACGCAAAATATCTCGGATCCAGTTTCAGTGCTGCAGAGCAGCGTTTATTCAATAATTTAAAATACATATAACATATTTTTACCTACTAATTCTAATGACTTTTCGGCGGGACATATTTTTTTTATGACAGGTTTATTTTACATTATTTTATTTATATTAAATAAATTTATTTAATAAAAGACACTATAAAGTATTAAGAAGATATTTCTTCAGTTTGTTTTTTCATTTGAAGATCTTTCATGTTAATGATGGTTTGTGGGAGATCGTTGGACAACCTTGGAATAACGCAATTTAATGTTCGCTCTCCGAAGTAATTTGTAATTCGGGGAACGATCAGGGATTTAGATTAGATTAGGGACCTTAGATTTTAATCTAGTGTTTTGAGTGTGGGAAACTCTTTTTTTATATTCCGGATTAACAATGTGATCTACAATCAATTTGTAGTCACAAAGTTGTTTCCGGTAGGACATTGCAGTTTTTTTTTTTTTTTAACTTTTTTTGTAAATTGAATGGTTTTGCTGTAAACTATAGCAAACTTCATGATTGAAATTCTTGGAATAATGTTTGACCTAACCTTTGCGAGCCCTCGGGCAATTGTGTGGTAAAACGATGTATGATAGGTGCACAAATGTCAAGATCCGTGAACTGTGTAAGGCTGAGACATGCATTGTCGACAGAACGAAGAAAGGGGTGCTGCGTTGGTTTGGACATGTAGAACGAATAAACAGGAAGAGAACGGCTCAAAAGATCTACGATGCGAACGTCGATAGATGCAAAAAACGAGGAAGATCGAGAAAGACATAGCACGATCAAGTCCATCGAATACTTGAAGATGGACATGTCAATAGTAGGAATAAGCGGCGTGCGTGCATGAAAAGATGTATGAATGTAGAGGAAGCAAGGTCTGTATGCAAAGATTAAGTGATATGGCGTTCTTTTATCACTGTCTACCCCTTCGGAGAAACGGCGTGATGGTTTGTTGTTGTTATTTTTGACCATTTAGGTGCGTTTTTTTTATTTTTTGTGCATATCATTAGAATCGTAAAAATCCGCTATTTAATTTATTTTTAACGTTATTCCCTCGATTTATGAAAATACGCTATTCTTTGAAATTCCTTCAGCTCAGTTGAAATATCTTCAAATCCTTTCTTGGTTGAATTTCAGATTAGGAAGTGCTCAAAAAAAAAATTTTAATTTATATTTCTGAAGTTTTATGATCTATTTATGAAACACCTTGTACATGAGCATATTTACTTTTAGTATGTTTGTATGTGTTATCATAATAAGCAGATTCCCAAGACTCTGATCACGTTAGAAGTGCATGAGTGTGGAAGAAGCCAGCTTTGCTTAGTTAGGAACTCATCCATCCCTTCCGAGTGAGTAATTGTAAGTATAAGATGCTTTGCCAATTTTTTTATTTGGATTTTTTACAAATAATAATTTAATTAACATAGTTATTATTTTCTCATTCTTTTATTTAATGAACAAAACTTTTTTTTATTGTTTTTATTCAGATAACAAAAATAAGTAAACAATATTTCTACTAAATACAATTTATTTATTTCGACAGCCTACGCCTACGCCTTTGACAAAGTATAAAATAATATTGAAAAACAATTATAATTAGACAAAACACCTGTACACAAGTATAGAAAATATAGATACTTAAAATAAAATCAGCAGAAAATAAAGATACAATAAAGAAAAAAGAAAAAAAATGATAACATAGGTATGCAGCAAATAAACAATAAATAAAGAGTTTAAATATAAAAAAATATTGAAGTAACAGAGGTGATGTATCATAGTTTGAACAGTAAAACAAGTATTACACTTTGTAAATAATTTTAATAATTTTTGTAAATAAATTTTGCGTAAAAAATACGTATGCTTTTAGTTCTTAATAATGTGTATATTACTTTATATATTTATATGATTTCTCTAACGCTTTTCTTTGTAAATAAAAAATAAGAAACCTGCTGACAAGCTGGTTTCGCTGTTGAGTGGGTTTTATTATTTTTCATTTTATATTTTCTGTTCATGTTTACCTTCTTAAATAAAAATAAATACAAAAAAAAAGTTTAAATAAAAAAAGTAATGAAGTAACAAACAGAGGCGATGAATCCTTAGTATAAAAAGTAAAACAAGTACACTTAGTACATTTTTATAATTTAGAAAATAAGTGATTAAAAAGTAATGATTTTCATTTGTATAAAGATAAATTAAATCAATCTTAGTTTTCATGTTTGTTTGCTAACATGTGGAGCTGTGGAATAGGTGAGTATTTGGCATAGTTTGAACTATGCAAATCAACAACAAAAGAAGTATTTTGTCTCGTCCCACGCTGTCTCACATAAAAATTCACACAATTTAAAAGTTCGGGACTGTCAAGAACATTATTTAATAACTTGAAAATCAGAGCTAAATCTGAAATTTACCTTCTATCACTAATACATATTAATTTTAACTGCTTCATTAAACATTTATAGTTTAACTATTCAATTGGGATGATTAATTTTAAACTTTTAACTATTAAAAACTTGTGTTGGACCCTTTTAAATTAACGTTTCCCATTACGTAAAAGAAAAAACAATTCTTGTGTACATAATGGAGCGTTGCGTCGTACAAAAGTTCGTTCATTTTATTTTTTACTATTAATATTTTTAAGATAACATGTAAATTGCAAAAAAATGTGTTTTTAATCAGTGCTATTCAAAAAAGAATTATTAATATAACGTTTTACTTCTTTCTTAAATATGTTTTATTCCTGACTGTACTTTTTATTTATTTTTTTCATTTCAAAAGAAAAATATTCCTCTGTAAGTATAACGATGTTGTGCTGTAGTTGTTTTTAATTTGGGAATTAAGATATTACCACCTGTTCTAGGTCGCGTACTAACGTTTTGTGACGTAGAAACACTACTATTTATTTTGTCTTTATATTTTTGAAGCAAACAATTCTTTTTATATAAGAATTTTATATCTTAAACCTAATTTTTTTTAATAACTGAACAGTGGGAAAAGTAGACGGTTTTTTAAAATAACTTTTTATAACTAATACTTGTATTTAACACTACATACATACGCAAATATATGTTTGAAAAATAAACAAGTCTCCGTTTGCTTAAAAAGACAAGTCGACGAATTGTTTATATTGGCAAACTAGAAACTATGTCTGTAACACAGAAAAGTGTCCAGAAACTAAAATGCACGCATAGATTATTGAAAAAATTCGACGTTGACTTTCTTTTAGATTTGATCTTCAAAGGGATTTATAAAGGCTTTTTATTCCAGGTGTAAAAAAATAATTTATTTGGGTATATAAATAACCCATGCAGAAAATTATATATTTTTATACTTATTAAGGTATGACATAAAATGTTTAAAAAATAATTAAACCGCTCTCATGTACATTATTACATGTAGATAAAATGATCAGTCTTTTTTTTTTTAAGTGAATAATAAATTAACAAATTACAACAGGGATGAAGAAACCTTAAATAAGGGAATATGGAAGTCTAGGCATTTACAGGGCTAATGACCAGTCATTGGTTGGTTTAAGTGGCCACTTTACACACTGTGTAACATTCACCATTTTGCCCATGTTTCAGCTCTTAACTTCACTAAAATCATCAAATGGAAGAATTAAAGAAAACTGGATGTTCAAACATAGGCAAAATGGTGAATGTTACACAGTGTGTAAATTGGCCACTTAAAGCAGCCAATGACAGGTCATAAGCCCTGTAAATGCCTAGACTTCCATATTCCCTTATTTAAGATATTCTCCATCCCTGTTTTAATTTGTTAATCTTAATGACTCCCGAGGGGGTGAAATCCAGTCTTTTGTCTATAAACATTTGAACAAATTTAAATATTATAATGAAACCAACCGGTCCAAGAAGAAGTTTAAAAATTGGAAAATTGTTTTCAGGCGTTGTCTAGTATGTGAAATAATTCAGTCAGATGAATCTTTTCGCAACAATAAAGGTTTCAGCTCTTTAACTTCACTAAAATCAACAGATAGAAGAATTGACGAAATATGGATGTTCAAACATAGGCAAAATGGTGAATGTTACACAGAGTTTAAAGTGGCCACTTAAACCAGCCATTGACAGGTCATAAGCCCTGTAAATGCCCAGACGTTTAAATTCCCTTATTTAAGGTATTCTCTAACCCTGTTGTAATTTGTTCATCTTAATGACTCCCGAGGGGGTGAAATCCAGTCTTTTGTCTACGAACATTTGGGCAAACTAAAATATTGTAATGAATAATAAATGTTTGCGTTTTTATGTTTTTTTTTTGTTGGGAATCCTACATTTCTACATACATGTTTATAGTAAACAACATATACATTGTATAAACTCAGAACCAATAACAGATTTCCACAAAATATACAAAGTTAGACAAGAATATATGATACATATAAAAGAAGAAAGAATAAGGATGGAAGGAAAATATACATATTTATTATTATAGTGTCTACATACATTTATTACATACATTTACATGTATTATTATTATCATTTTACATAACATAATGCATTTTAGTGTAAATTTTTAATCTGACAGAATGATGTTTGTGTAGTCTGTCTTTTAATTTTGTATTGTTCACTGAAAAAGGCCTACGAAATGAAGCATTTTTAACATCCGATGTTTTACTTATTGGTACGTGAAACAGGTGGTACCGTCGACCAATCCTGGCTGAAAAATGTATTGTTATTAAACTAAGCAATTCTGGACAAATAACTATTCCTGTCACAGTTTTGTGAAGCAGTAGTTGGTCCGCACACAGTCTGCGGTATTTACCCAAATATTTCATTTTGAGGGCAATTTAAACGAGTTGTAAATAACTCACCATTATAAAATGGGAATGAAGTTGAGGTAGAGTGGTATTCGAACCAGGGACCTTTGAGCCGTGAGTGCGTGACACAAGGCACGGGATCACAACCCGATTCGATAATAAATATTTCATTTCTATAATATCGGGAATCGAACCCGAGACCTCTTGAATGGAAGGACGACGCGCTAACCATTGCACCACGAAGCCGACATTTGGATCTACGTGAATTATTTTAATTAGAAAATAACTCGTTGACTATGATATTAATTGTGTTTTTTTTCATATCATTGTTTTATGCGGTACACAAATAAATATGTTTCGTTAAACATTAGTGCGCGAGTTCTCTCTGAATTAATTACAATTCTGACGTCGCAGCGAGGGTTAAAAATCACAGCCTCAGTACGGGGATGAATTATTATCCTTAGGGGGTAGAAAGAGAAGTTTAATGAAGAATTTCTGGTTCCTGAAGCTAGAATCACGTAAGCGCCATTTCTACCCATCCCTTCTTTTGAGAAATTCAACCCCTAATAATCTTGCAGTCAAATAATATACCTTAAACTCTCAGCAGAGGTATTCAATGCGGGTATTTAAAAAATAAATATAAAGGCTTTTTAAAAAATAAAAAAAACTTTATTTTAGACATTTTCAAATGTGCAGTGCTGATGATAAAATATCCGTACTTAAATCTAAATAACTCCCTACGTAGGAAATCCAGCCTATCTACAAACTTTTGGACATTCTCATTTGATTTAACTAACTGGTTAAAGAAGAAGTATAAAAAATAGAAAATTATTTTCAAGCGTTGCCTAGTAGGTGAATTGGTTCAGCAAGATGAATCTCACCCACATGATAAAGGTTTCAGCTGTTCTACTTCACAAAAATCAACAGATGGAAGATTTAAAGAAATGTTGATGTTTAGGATGATAGGCAGAATGATGAATGAAGTCATAAGCCCTCTAAATGTCTAGATTTCCATATTTCCCTCGCAAGAAGGTATGAAAAACTTTTTTTATAAATAAGTGCATATACATATGCATGCAAATGCGCATGCGTGCGCACGCATGTATAAATATCCACACATATACGCGCACACGCAAACTCACTCACACGGACATACACATTCACCCACATACATACTATAACATGGTAAAGAAAATTATAAAATAAGGTTTTCAATTTACTTAACAAAAGAACTTCAAGTACTCACGGTAAAAAAATACATAGAAAAAAAAAACAAAAAAAAACATATTTCCTCAATTTTAAAATAAAAAAATTACATATGATTTAAATGTTTAAAAGCTACATTTAATTAAGGAGGTTGATAAATAAATATTTTTATCTTTAGTTTGAATTTTGTAAAGACGTCGATAATTTTTATTTCATCAGGCAAATTGTTATAGAAATTTTTTCCCTGATATACATAACTTTTTTCAAAATGTTTAGTATCAAATTTTGGCATATTAATATAATATTGGCGTCTACGTAAATAATTTAATGTATTGTTTTGTTTATTCTCTTTATAAATTTGTATAATTGATTTTTTAAATATATTCTGTCAATTGATGGAACATTAAAATTTGTTAATAATTCTTTTGTTGGGAATGTTGATGTTTTTTTTTAATCACTTTAATTATTAATCTTTGTACTATTTTTACTTGTCCTAACAGGTTTCCGACAGAGATACTGCAATTTTTTTATTAAAATGTACACAAGTTTTTTCCTTCATATAATTTTATTTTATTTTATAGACGATCTAATATCTAATACAAATCTGTTATCTTTTCATTATAATCGTGTTCCTAGGCTTAAAGAAAGGGGTTTAACCGATGGATATGAGAGCTGATCTCCACTCAGTAGTATGGCTCTCTAACGACCTTTGGTTGGAGGGTGAAATTTAACTAAAGGGGACCCGTTACAGTAGATCTGTATAGGCCGCCGTGACGTCAAGAGCTTAGCTAATTGAAGCATGTATAATTTAATTGAAAATACTATTTTGACTCCGTTAGCAAAAAAATACGCTGGAACTCCAATTATTATCCAAACTCCATCTATCCGAATCGCTTTCAGAATTTCAGACAATTAAATTAAGACGGAAACGTACTGCGATTCGCAAAATAACGACTTGGCTGCCCAAAAACGGGGATGATGACAGTCAAACAGTTTACTTTGATCGAATTGTTCAGCAAGCAATACTTACTTAGCGTGTCCGGTTGGATTATATCCTGCCACTCCAATATGCGGCGACAGATATAGCCTTGTCGTTTATTATCCCCAACTATTTGAGGCTAAGAGCCCTGGGTTGAGTTGGGATACAATATAATGGAAATTAGAAGCATGCATATTAATAAATATTACCAAAATTAAAAATTATTGCATTAACATGTATTATAAACATCTGGACAACTCGCTTAATGGTACAATGCAATATTATACATGACCCCAGTACGAAGCCAGTTAGAATATGGGTCCTCAGTTTGGTCTCCTCATTATGTTACCCATATAAACAGGGCGGAGAAGGTCCAACACAAGTTTGTAAGATTTATGAATTTCAAATAAACCTTCAAATTAAAGAGTTTAACTAAAAATGTTTAATGAAGCAGTTCAAATTCACGTGTATTAGTGATAGTAGGGAAATTTCAGATTTAGTGCTGCTTTTCAAGCTATTAAATAATGTTCTTGACAGTCCCGAACTTTTAAATTGTGTGAATTTTTATGTGAGACAGCGAGGGACGAGACAAAATACTTCTTTTGCTGTTGATTTGCATAGTTCAAACTATGCTAAATACTCACCTATTCCACGGCTCCACATGTTAGCAAACAAACATAGAAACTTAGATTTATTTCATTCATCTTTATACCAATTAAAATCATTACTTTTTAATCACTTCTTTTCTCAATTATTAAAATGTACTAAGTGTTATACTTGTTTTACTGTTTATGCTACGATACATCGCCTCTGTCACGTCAATACTTTTTATATTTAAACGCTTTATTTATTGTTAGTTTGCTGCATACCTATGCTATAATTTCTTATTTAATTTTCCTTTTTTATTTCCTTATTTTCTGCTGATTTTATTTCATGTATCAATATTTTCCATAGGTTCAGGTGTTTTGTTTCATTATAATTGTTTTTCAATATTTTTTTTTACTTTGTCAAAGGCGTAAGCCGTCAAAATAAATTAATATCTCGCAGCAGTCTCCTGCAATGATATCTTCCCTTAGACAAAATCCGAACTTTAAATTTTTACTTAAAATGACTTTCGTTTTGGGAATTTTATATGTTATATATTCTTTCAGAACATTGAACACTCTTGCGGCACGAAAAAGAAATCTCTGAACAAAAGTCGTACGTGTTTTTGGTATTAAATAATACAAATTACAGGCAAACCTCGCACTAGCGTTTTGCTGGGATCTCCTCTTGTAACCGCATGACCAGAAATGTGTCAATGATTATTTTTTTAATTGGCTGATGTCTAGTTCCTTCAAAAATTGAAAAAAATGTGGGGGACATCTTCACCTGCCTGGACCTGGAATCATAACTGGTGAATCCGTGTAAATAGAATTCACCTTTTGCGATTTAAATAAATTTATAATAGCGGACAATTAAATTAGTTTCTCCAAAACTGACAATGTGAGCTAGCGGATTATACAGCCAACAATCTATTAATATGTACTCAAACCAGAGAAAATCAACATCTAATAACACTTACTAACCTGGTGTTGAGTCATCTTCCTTGTCGGCGATCAGCTCGCGCTATCAGGGAAACAGGTGGTCAGGAAAACTGCAGGCACACACTGTCTGGAGTCTGGAGACGGTGCGGCGGACAATGATGAATGGCAATGGATGATAAAATGTTTGCGGTGTTGTGCGAGTTTAAGCGTTAAGTTATATTAACCTTTACGGTGAAATAGCGAAAAATACTTTATAACAAATCGAAAAGCGTGCGAACATAACACGTTGAAAAAGCGAAAAAAGCGCAGGGGACAAGCAGTGTTGCCAACCAACAAAATGTCCCGTCAGGCGTGGCAACCTCACAAAACCAAAATCAGCCAGTATCTACTTAAATGCATTTTTTTAAGATAAAATACATCGAAAAAAATTATCGGCTCAACCTATGTAAAAACTCAAATATGTTATATGCAACTACTATGGAAACAGAAAATTAAAATGACATAAACAGACTACAAAGACAGCAAAATAAAATATTAAAGTTAGTACACGACCTTCCCTATCTAACAGCAACTTGAGAACTTTTTAAACAAACTAGGTAATTAAATATAACTGAGCTCTTTCATATAGAATTATTAAAATTTATCCATAAATTAGCCACTAATGTAATTGTAGACGAAAAACTAAAATTTGTAAAAAATAGGAGTAAACATGGACATAATGCGAGAATATCAGAAAACTATCATACACAACTTTCTAAAACGAGACAAGGTCGAGACTAATAAACCATTGGCTGAAATTATAAAATAAACTACCAGACAAAACTAAGCAAAATACTCAGACCACCTTTACAAAAGACGTTAAAAATATTATCATTAACAGTAGAATGTGAATTTCAAAAGTAAAAATATTTTGTTAAATGTATGCAACCCGTAAGGGTTTATCAATGGAATTTTAAAATTAAAAAACCAGCATCGTTTTGACACAAATTTTAAGAGTTATTTTAGGTAGACGTTTATCGGCGCTCCAAGTTGACAGCGCCTTTTCATAAAGCGATACTTACAGCTCGCGCGGCGCACACATTGCCAAAATTCATTTGTAGAAAATTTTCATTTCCTTTGTCTTCCAGATTCGCTCCCCGTTTCTCCTTTCCGAACTCGGAATCCACCGCTCCCGAATCCCAAGAGAAATTAAAAACACAAATAAGATGTAAATGCTCCGGAAACCGTAACGAACGCTAAACTTTTACGGATCCTGCGCCACAAGTTTTTTCGCGAGCCGCCACTGCGCGAAACATCCACAACACTGTAATATACTCGACTTTAAACATTAACTGCAAACAAACGGTTACTACGCAGTGAATTTTCTGGATGGGTTTGTAGATTTTTTTCCATGCAGAATAGGAACAAAAAATATGACAGTACTAGTGGTAATCTTAGGGCTCGTCCATAGTGCGGGCCTTACGCGGTGGCGACGGCGGGGGCGTTGGTTTCAAACATACGGAAACGTATGAAAAACGCCACACATGGCCATAGTACGAGGCCTGTGGCGGGCGCGACAAATAAATGTCCGAGGCCTAAAAGCGAGCGATTTTTTTTTTTTATTAAAATCAAAATATGTATATAATATAAAAACTTTTTAAACAAACTAAGCAATTAAATTGCGGATTATACAGCCAACAATCTATTAAGATGTACTCGAACCAGAGAAAATCAACATCTAATAACACTAACTAACCTGGTGTTGAGTCTTCTTCCTTGTCGGCGATCAGCTCGCGCTATCAGGGAAACTGGTGGTTAGGAAAACTGCAGGCACACACTGTCTGGAGTCTGGAGGCGGTGCGGCGGACGTTTTTAACACGTTGAAAAAGCAAAAAAAGCGCAGGGGACAAGCAGTGTTGCCAACCAACAAAATGTCCCCTCAGGCGTGGCAACCTCACAAAACCAAAATCAGCCAGTATCTACTTACATGCAATTTTTTTAGATAAAATACATCGAAAAAAATTATCGGCTCAACCTATGTAAAAACTCAAATATGTTATATGCAACTACTATGGAAACAGAAAACCAAAATGACATAAACGGACTACAAAGACAGCAAAATAAAATATTAAAGTTAGTACACGACCTTCTCTAACTAACAGCAACTTGAGAACTTTTTAAACAAACTAGGTAATTAAATATAGCTAAACTCTGTCAACTAGAATCATAAAAATTTATCAGTAAATTAGCCACTAGTGTAATTGTAAACGAAGAACTAAAACTTGTAAAAAAATGTAGTCAACATGGACATAATACGAGAATATCAGACAAATACCATAAACAACTTTCTAAAACAAGACAAGGACAATCAAGACTAATGAACCAGGGACTAAAATTATACAATAAACTACCAGACAAAACTGAACAAAAGACTCAAAAGAATATTATTTTGAACAACAGAGTATGAATGAAAAATGTATATATTATTCTATGTAAAATTAATGCTATAATCCGTAAGGGTTTATAAATAAATTTTCAAATAAAAATAAATAAATAATAATATTTTTAAATTATAATACAAAATAAAGGAGAGAGTTGTGGCGCGTAAATAAAATAAAAGTAAATATATAATAAAAAGGTGGATCATTACCGCCGTCGCCACCGCGTCAGACCCGCAGCCAGGACGCGGCCTTAAAGAGAAAGCTTGTCCACCACATCTTTGAGCTGAAAGAAGGTAGTCCAAAAGTACATAATATGGACTTCAATGGATTGACAAAAGCAGGAAGAGAAATCTTCGCTAACTGGGATTAAATTGATTAGACATAATCAATTCGCCAAAATGATTACAATTTTTTTTAAACATCTTGAAATTCTTTTTGGAAGCCACCAGATCTTCAAACCCGACAGGACCTATTAAAAGGCCACGCATAGTAGCGATAAGCTCCATTGGGTAATCTTAGAGAGGGGGAAAGGGACGAGAGTTCCAAATGTTTGCAGACAGACTGGCATTTCCTCCCGAAGGAGTTATTTAGATCTAAATTTGTTGCAACAGAGAGGGAAATAATTTTTGAGAAGGGAATGTGGTAGTCTGGACATTTACACGGATGATGACCTGTCGTTGGCTGATTTAAGTGGGCGCTTTACACACTGTGGAAGTTCACCATTCTGCCTATGTTTAAACATCCACATTTCCTCAACTTTTCCATCTGTTGAGTTTTTTGAAGTGAAAGCTGAAACCTTTATCATGTGGGTGAGATTTATCGGGTTGAACCAATTCACCTACTAGGCAACGCCTGAAAACAATTTTCCACTTTTTATACTTCTTCTTAAACCGGTCAGTTTTATCAACTGAGTATGTTCAAATGTTTGTAGATAGACTGGATTCCCTCCGTAGGGCTTTATTTAAAACTTAATTTGTTGCAAAAGAGTGGGAAAACGTTTTTTAATGTTATATATGTCATTGAAACCGGTACACATAGAAAAATCATGTGTTTATATACCAATATATTTTTTTGACAAAGAAATTTACTATCTAAATATTTAAATTGTTCCTTTATCCTTCCTTTTCCTTCCCATCCCCTCTCCTCTCTTCATAGTATAGTATTATTTATATATATATTTAGTTTTGTTAACCTTTGCTTTTAATTTTTGTATAAAATTGTAAGATTCAATATGTCCATGTATTTATAATTTTCTCAAACTGAACGGTTTGGGTAGGTAGGAAGAAATTTGCTTTAAGGCAATAGGCCCGCCCTTATATGTATATTTATTGTATAGGTATATAAAGTGTCAAATAAATATAAAAAAAGAGTTTTATTCGATTAAAATCTATAACCTACTTCCAGTATCTATTAAAACAAGTAGTAACAATAAAATGTTCAAAAAGGCTTTAAAATATGGATAGTGAAGCTTGGTAGAAGTAAAATTGATTGTCTAATTCGCCCAAACCAATATTGAATCAACTGCTCCTTATAGCTTATGTTAGGTCTTTGTTCTTTCATTGTTCGTTTTGTAATAAAAATAATATAGATGTACATAACTTAATTATAAACACTAATACATAGTGTTTAAAATTGTCACAACATTTTGTTAATTATCTCCGTTTATTAAGTTAGTCTTCTTTATATATTGAGTTTTTCTTCTGACATTTCTTGGTGGAACTGCATTTTAATTAAAATAATAAAAATACTAGTCTGACGATGTCGGTCACGACAAAACCCGGTCACTGGTAAAAAAATTAATATAAAAAATATATATATAAATTATTTTTATTATTATAATAAGTCTACTTTGTTTATTCTCAAATGTAAAAATATTTAAAAAAAAAGAATATTGTTAAGTGTCCTCGGCACGGGTGGCCCTAGTGAGGTCACATTATTTTTATTATTAATTTTAGTTAGTCAGAGAAAAAATATAAATAAAATAAATAAATATTTGCTAACATTTATTGAAAAATTTCGCTTCGAAATAGAATCCATGTTTATACCTGGTTTTTAACTATCATAAATATTATATTGATTAAAATATATGTACAATTTAATTTACAATACTTAGTAACAAGCCAAATTATAAAATAGCAGGTACTTTGATATAAGTTTTTAATTGATTCGCTGGGAACTTATTTTCAATCGACTCGGGAATATTGCTTTTGAATCTCATTTGTTTGGGGATTATTATTTTGAATATAACAGGTTGCTTTAGTGAAAGTCATTATTGGAATCGTTTTCGGTACCTTTCACAATATTATAAAATGGATAATGGACACGAAAAATGTATATAATTATCTATTATCATATTTAATTAATTCCTTACCGGCACCTAATTAACACTTTTATTTTTCAAAAACATTCAGGCTTGTTGGTGAAAATGCTATGTGGAAGTTCATTGTAATTTATTATTGAAATTAACAATGAGTTTATCAAATTCATTGTTTATTTAGTTGAAATTCTAATCCGTTTTTGGTCCCGCGACTAGTGTTGTGGACTCACTAACTTGATTTCCATTTTTTAATAGTGAGTTATTTACAACTCGTTGAAAATGGCCACCAAAGTTGAAATATTTGAGTAAATTGATAAAAACATCTGATTGTCAAACTTTTAAAATTGATTTATTCTAACGTACACAACATGTTTAATGTAGTTATGTATGTGTATATCATAATATTTATTTATTCATTTAATGCACAAAATACACAATTTTATCATAGCACAATCATATTTTCTTATGTCTTGTCTTGTTAAAATATTCTGGTTGTTTATTCAGTTATTAATTATTGTTTTCTTATTATGAATCGCTTTTTTAATTTTTAAGATTTCTAAGTTGTATAATTTTAATATTTTATTTTCAACATGAAGTACTTTTAATCCAGTGTGAAGTTAGGATTATTTTCTATCAGATGCTTTGCGAATTCAGAAAAATTATTATTATTTAAGCATCTTTTGTTTGCTTTGAAACCGGTCGGTGGAAAATAAAAACTAGTGGTCAAAAACAATTTTTATTTATTTATTATATTATAATGAATAACCACAAAGTTAGTACTTCAAATATTAACTTTATATTGTTTAATATGTTTATAAATGTTTTTGATTTAAATATAGAAAAGTCCCTCTTCTTAAAAAAATTATAAATTAAAAAAGCGATTCATAATAAGAAAACAATAATTTATAACTAAATAAACAATATTTCTTTTAGTCCTCTCCTGTCTTACTTCTAAAATAATGATATCAAATTACCACCCGTGTAAGGAAAAAACGACTTGATTTATTGGGTCCACGTGTAGTATTTAGTGAACATGATAAAAATAAAAAAAGAATCAGTTCATTAGTTACGTAAACCTTGACGAAGAAGCTTGTTTGCTTTGAAACCAGTCAGTGGAAAATAAAAATTAGTGGTTAAAAACAAAGTTGTTTTATTTATTTTATTATATTAAACAATATTAAAAATAATCCAATCATCATACAAAATAATATTTAAAAAATATAAATAATAATAATATATACGAGTACATGTCAAGAAATGGAAAGCAGAAAGTTTATTTAATAATACATGGATAATTATAATAATAAAAATACTTTATAGTTTTATTCCACTTTTATTTATAATTATTTTAATTTTTTTTTACCAGTGACCGGGTTTCGTCGTGACCGACATCGTCAGACTGGTGGGAGACTAAACAAATTTCTATGTTATATACAAGTGCAAGCAGGGGTTGTAAATCATGATTTTATATAATTATGTAAATAAAAGAATTTAAATTAAAATCATTTAAGTATAATGTAATAACAATTTTAAGAATATAAGTTTTGTTTGAATGTATATAATAAACACTGGTGTAAAATATATAATTTTATGAAGTTTTATAATGAAAATGTATTTGAATTACATGTATTTAAATTTAATTAAAACTATAACAGGGGCCGCTGGTTGGTAGTTCTATCGACAGCTATGTCTCCGGGTCCGGGGGGTAATTAAGTGATTCTCTGAAAGTAAAAATTCCCGGCAGTTAATTCGTATCGATTAGTTTCATTGTTTGTATTTTAATGGATACAATAATGGAGAATGCACGTGTGTAACTTGATCGTTTAATATGATGCAATTTTTTAAGCGGTTTATTCCTAAAATTTCAAGTTTATCTAATTTTATAAATAAACTAAAAATAATTATATAAAATCATGATTTACAACCCCCGCTTGCACTTGTATATAACATAGAAATTTGTTTAGTCTCCCACCAGTCTGACGATGTCGGTCACGACGAAACCCGGTCACTGGTAAAAAAATTATAAAATAATTATAAATAAAAGTGGAATAAATCTATACAGTATTTTTATTATTACAATGAAAATGCAGTTCCACCAAGAAATGTCAGTAGAAAAACTCAATTTACATGGATATATGTAATTAATAATTTATAGTTATTTTTAAATTCAATTCAATAATCAATTGATAGTAAAAATAAAAACAAATAATACGATAAAGTAATATAATAGAACGCATCTATATGGTAAAATATGTAATTTAATAAACGTAATAAAAAATAATTTTATGCTTCGATTAGCAATAGTTAAAACATATATTTACAAATTATCAAGAATCACTACTAAGTTAATTCAAAGATGGTATACATATATACGAATATGAATAATAATGAAGACAGCGTCGATATTATATTTTTCCCGTAGACAGCTTATACAGTGTAAGATTTATAAACTTAATTTTTATCTAACGAGTATATTTTATTAACTTATAAGTAATACATATATATCTTTTGAGTAAAATCCTCGTCTTCTTGTTTTGAAGAATCAGTGAGCTTTTAATTTCCCCTCCGTGACACAAAAATATAATTAAACGCTGCTTTTTATATCTATTACATTTTTTTAATTTGCTTTTTTGTTTCGGAGATTTATGCTGGATAAATACGCGCTTCATAATTATAAACGATCAAATTTTTCGAGGAAAATAAATTGAAACAAATAAAAAATAGTATTCCTGAAAGTACTTTCAGAATACTGAAAACTCGCACTAAAAAGTTTTTCAAGAAACTAATTAAAGCACGCTTCGATAAATAATTCGGAAGATCAAATATTCGTCAAAGAAAACAATATGACGAAATAAAAGTCCTTCAGAAGATTAATAGTATTAATTAATTCAATGTTCTGCCCGTCACCATGACAAGTTAAAGAATTTAAAAAAAACACCGAGAAAGACGCGGAAACATGACTTTCTACCATAATTTAATTATTATTTAATGTTTAAGTCACCACCGGGTCCAATGTACTTCATAGTCCTAATGCTCCTATACACATGCGTAAAAAAATTCAACGCTTATCAATTCATGGTTTACCTCTTCGTTCTATTTCTCAAGGCACTCTCTTAATACCCATCCACAATACGTCTTTCTTCTCTAACTCATATAGTGTCCATGCAGCTCGACTGTGGAATCATCTCTTATCCACCATCAAAGATGTTACTATAGTATTTCTGTTTAAATCACGTCTGAAGAAACATCTCTTTTATCTTCCTTAATCTCTTCTCCTTTTCTCTTCCCTCTTTTTTTCCCTTTTCCCATTGAGTAATAGTTTTGATTTAAGGTAATTTACAAACAAATAAGTTTACAATAAAATAAATAAAACAACTTTGTTTTTAACCACTAATTTTTATTTTTCACCGACCGGTTTCAAAGCAAACAAGCCTCTTTGTCAAGGTTTACGTAACTAATGAATTGATTCCTTTTTATTTTATTTCTATCATGTTCACTAAATACTACACGTGGACCCAATAAATTAAGTGTTTTTTTTTCCTACACGGGTGGTAATCTGATATTATTATTTTCGAAGTAAACCAGGAGAGGACTAAAAGAAATATTGTTTATTTGGTTATTAATTATTGTTTTCTTATTCGCTTTTTTAATTTCTAAGATTTCTAAGTTGTCTAATTTTAATATTTTATTAGTTTTTTTAGTTTAGTTAGTGCTTCAAATATAAATTAATAATAAATAAGTTTATTTCTATTTTTATATATCTTTATATATCCTTGGCTTTTTAATCTTTATTTTCTATTGAATATGTTCTGTAACTTGAATTATAAAAATAGAACTATTATTTAATTGGTTGGTTGTAAGAAATTGCCATTTGGCAATACGCCTGCCTATGTACAAATAACATTATGCACAAAAAGTTAAATAAAATAAAATAAATAAAAACTCAAGTGCACGCAGTTTTTTAGTTTTTGACAAAACCTTTCTGTTAAATTTCGTAGCCAAAAAAATTGATCAACACATCCACATCCACTCATAAAGGCTATTACACGTCACACATTTTATCTTTCGTCACTTTTTTTTTCTCTCTCAATTATAATTTTCGCATTCAGTTTGCCGACAAAATTCATAAGACTGATTGCCCTTCAGTTTCCGCACTCCGCGACTATACCTTTCGACATTTATCTGTAGGTGTTTTTACGATTAACGATACTTTTCTTAAGGAAATTCAAATGGAGAAATTTTGATCTAGAAAGTATCCAGAGCCTTCCTTCCTTTTTTCGTCCTGGAAAATACAAAGCGCGGAATTGGTGTTGACAATGGAAGAAAAACAGTGAACTGTTGTACCAGGGGGGCGATTGCAATCGCACGATATGGGAACCGTGACGGTATAATTGAAGATAAATTTTCCCAGGCGATTACGAAGATATCCTGCATCTTCGAGTGTTGAGGAAAATACAATAATAGGTATCAAAAGCTTCCGTACCCCACGGTACTCATCTATACCCTGGAAGTGACGATAATCATGTTTAAGCGAGCATGTTTTGTTTTTTTTTTGCAACAGGATTTTTTTTTAGGAGGGAACGTGAAACAGAAAGATGGATAATGTTCATTGAAGTTGTTTTATGATCTTAACTCATTTTTAGGTTTTTTGAGTTATGTCGTTTTCGTTCTAAAGATAAGATGTAAACACTAATAAAATACATATTTAAATAAAATTAACATTATAAATTATTAAAATTGAAATCAAATTATTGTACAAATTAATTCAGTAGCATAAAATACGTTTTAAACATACATTTAAACATTAATAAAATAAAATAAACAATACAAATTATTAAAATGAAAACGTTGAAAAAAAAAATATTCTTATAAAACTAATTAAAACAAAAGAATAAAAAAAACATCGAAATAAAACTTACAATGTAAGTTTTCAAAATTAAATTATTGTTGAAGTTAAGATATTATGCTTGATGTGTTAAAAATGACAATTTCTACGTTTTAAACGCCGTTGTATGATCTGCATGTTTTTGATATTATATTGAAGGACACATTTTTCTTAATTGAACCTACGTAGAATATTTTTGGGTTCCTCAAGATATGACCATTAGGAAGACAAATACTCAAACAGCTTGAACTTTCCAATTTACCATTAACAATTTTATTTAAATACATCATCATTCCCTTTTCGCACCTAATAGTGCATAGGGCACTGCATTGGTTCACCAATCTAAGTATTTAAAATCTTAATTATTTTTTATAACATGAAGATTAGATGATCAGTCATACGCTTCAGGTACCAGTCCAGGTACTATGAAATAATCTAGTGAAAAAACACCCTTTTAAATAAGTATTTCTTATCAACTATGACTAGAATTGAACCCAAAACCTCTTGAATAGTAGGCAAACGCGCTGACCATCGGCGTACGTTTAACTTTAAACAAAAGGAATAACTTTTAATTTTTGCAACAGAGAGGAAAGACATTTTTAGAAGGTAATATTTATTTATTAAGGAAATCATGCAGTCTTTATTTATTTAACACTTTATATACATGAAATATATATACTATACGTGAAATATTATATACGTGAAAGTGAAGTGATGTTTCGGAAAAAACTTAAAACCCACTTGTTCTCTAAATCATTTGAATAAATCCGTAGCACGTGACAACAAAATAAATTATTTGAATTAAATTACAAATTTAAAAGCTTCAATTAAATTAACTTAACAATAGAATCACCATGTAAAGCGCCCTTGAGGTATTTTATTACGAAAATGGCGCTATATAAGTTATCCATAATTAATTAAATTAATTTTAATTTTAATATACAATATATATTCATATAAGGGCGGGCATATTGCCTTAGGGCAATTTCTTCCTACCTACCCAAACCGTTCAGTTTGAGAAAATTACAAATACATGGACATATTGAATCTTACAATTTTATACAAAAATTAAAAACAAAGATTAACAAAATAAAAACTACATTAAAAATTAACACTTTACTACGAATATAAACAATTACCACTTTACTTTGAAGAGAGGGTAGGACATGGAATGGAAAGAAGAAGGATAAATGAACAATTTTAATGTTTAGATAGTGACATTTCAATTTTGACTTCAATGTAAATAAAGAAGGGGCGTCTCTGCCACTAGTGGGTAGATTATTCCACAATCGAGCGGCTACTACTGTGAAAGAGAATTAGAGCGATGATAGTCTTTATATAAATACAAGGTACAAAAGAACAATTAATAAAATTAAGACCAATTACAGATTTTACGCTAATTTATTATGAATGCAGGATTCGAAGGGAAAATAATTGAATTCTAAAAAAGTAAATATATAAACTTGAACTAAAAAGTACATAAAAGGGAGAAGACATTGTATAGCTCCAACTCTACTTTCCTCCCCCTCTCTCTGCTTCCATGAACATTTATATTTCTTTGTAAAAAATCACAACCAACAATAATTTATTATTTTTTATTAATATCCCTACAGAGATGAGGTAGAATTTTTTCAAATTCAGGATTATGGATATTTGAGCTTTACAGGGCTTATGACCTGTCATTGGCTGGGTTAAGTGGCCACTTTACGTACTACAACATTCCCCATTCCGCTTATTATCGAATATCGACACAGGTAACATTTTTGATTTTTGTAAATATGTTATTAAAATGAGAAACCATTCACAAGCGTGTTGGAGCGCCATCTATGTATTGATATTGAAGTTAAGTATTTTTAATTAGCATATTACTTTATTTTATGTATTTAAGACTCTTCCGAGTTAAATTAAGTACTAGTAATCGCCGCCATTGTGAAAAAAATAAAAATATATACCTACTCCCCCTTGGGAGAAATCCAGATTTGTGTATGTACAAAAATACACGTACCAAAAATAATGTTGAATAATTTATTAGATGCAGGTAGTAGATGTACTTATGAATAAGTATAAATCAAGAGTTGTGGAAGTCTAGGCATTTACAGGGTTTATGACCTGTCATCGGCTGGTTAAAGTGGCAATTTTTCACACTGTGTAACATTCACCATTTTCCCCATGCTTAATGATCTACATTTCCTCAACTCTTCCATCCGTTAATTTTTGTTAGTTAAATTAGATTTAGGGTGGCAGACAAATCGACTAAATATACTGAGGTGTATTGACAGTGATAATTGAAAGCAGTAAACGTAAATTGTAAATTGAAGTTGAGTTGAATTACCTAATAAAATCAAATAAATATCGTCTCGATACATACCGATGAAGATAGCGTTTGTAATCGCCCCCCAGGAGAGGGCAACCATCCGCCCGGGAACCTGACACCTACAAGCTGACTTCAACTTAATTATTATGTGTGACGCGCTATCGTTTATCCTTCTAATATTGTAACTACATGTGACGCGACACAAGCATAGGCGTGTTTTTTATCAGTTCCGGGATAATTTGAAATGAAAGGATACAGAACCTTTTTTTCACAATCGGAATTATGTTTTCGCTTCGTGGTTTTGATCAATACGGAGAGATCAACAAAGACTAAGAAAATAACTTTCATAGACATTTTGATGATCTGTCTTTCCTCTTCAAAATTTTAAACAATTTTATCGATGGTCCATATCTCTTGGAACGTATTTCAATCAATTGTCCCGTAAAGTCAACACGACAAGTTCGTTTTTTTTATAATTCATTGCCCAAAAAAAATTTTGTTAAAAACTCGTTTATTTATCGTAGCTACTCCAAATTTAATTTACTTTGTCCCCATTTAGATATTTTTATTACAAAATTTTGTGACTTCAAAAAAAACTTTTTGAAACACTGTAAAATAAAACATTTGTCAGTGTGTAATAAGTTTATGTTCCTTTAATTATGTTTATTTTATTATAATATCAAAATTTTGAATTGGTCAACTTTATTATGAAAATCCCTCTCCTCCACTCCTCCACTTTATTTCCTCATCCCTTAACCTTCTTAAGACCTTTTTTTTATTTTCTCATGTCTTATATAATATATTATTTTTCTGTTTACTGTGTAACATGTTCTCTCATTATATTTTTGAAAAACTTTAACTGGATATATGTACTATTTTTTATATTTTGTATTCTTTTATAACAACTGTTGTTTTTCCTTAATAAATAAAAATGAAAAATTTAACCGGTATAATTATTGAAATAATATCAAAAATTTCAACAGGGATTGAGAATATTTTATAAAAAGCAATTCTGAAGTCTAGTATAGGGCTTATGACCTGTCATTGGCTGGTTTGAGCGGCCACTTTACACACTCTCTCTGAACTTTCTTTCAGTAAAGCTAGGGTTTCCTTGGACAGCGGTGCCCGTATCTTAACGGCCGTAATGAACGGTGATGCGGTGGACAGCCGTCGTAACGGTGACTAGAGAGTTTTCCGTTTTCCTAGAAAACCACCGTCCGGCGGGTACAACCCGTGCGTGGTTCGCCATTGGATGGATCTAATGCTTACCTAAAAAATTGACCTCTAAATAATCAGTATCTATTTTCTTTTTTCAAAATAAAATAACAGCTTCCTTTAGGGCGCTTTAGCGCTTGCGCAAATAGAGATCTTTAATATCTCTGGAACTAATCCTTACAAACACATCCAGGTTCATTTTCTATGTATTGTGAGGGTTTTATAACAAATTTAGCACTTAAATCGGTTGACAGATGGCATTTTAAAATTAAACTATGTTATATAACTCTTTTATGATAAAATTATGGCATAAAATTGCTTTATAGATTATTTCAAAGCTTTTAATGTGAATTTCTGTGTTTTTTTTCAATTTCTATTTATTTATTTTTTATTTTATAAACCTTTATGTACATTACAAAAAAATTAAGGCATGCTTAACACAAAATAATGCATACTTTAATTTCAATATACGAAGGATGATGCTGTCCTCTCTGAACTTTTTTTCACTAATATGGTAGATGTCGATATTTAAAGAAACATGGCTGATTAAAGTAATTGCTCTTCCTACTGGCATTACCACCGGCAGGTTGGTTCTGCAAGCAGGAAGATAAAGCAACTTAAGCTGCCTATGTCTAAGGTAGTCATTAATAACATAAAGAAAAATACTCTCTATTACACCCGTGTTGATCGTAATACCACGGATTAATTGGAAAAAATACACAAGCAAGTATGCATTTCTCCTTTTCTCCAAACTATTACGTTACATTTTTTCCATCTGTTTTACTATCTTTCCGAGTGTATGTATCGAGACGTTATAGGAGCCGGTTTTGTAGTCGATCGGTACAGATCGGTAGATACATACAGACGATCGTTAACTGTACCGTCTAGGTGATTTCCAAAAGTCATGCAAAATTCATGTTCAAGCGAGCATTTTTTGCTTGAATTGGGATATATTGGAGTTTACAATGACTTTGAAGTGGGAACTTTTTATTACAGAAGTCCATTTAAAACAAAAATGAGAACTATTTTTAATATTAATTACGTAAGAGACGCGGACTAATTGTTTGCGGTCATTCCATTGGCTTGTTTCGATCATATGATGTGGACATGACAAGTAGGTAGAACATACCGAGGTAAGATACAGATAGCACAGAAGTTAAGTATACCGTCTCGATATATACAGATGAAGGTAGCGTTCATAATCGAGGCACTGGTACGACCACAGATAGTGTCCGAGCTCCCTTAAGTAGAGATTCCTCAGAAATTTATTCTGAACCATCTTCAGCATAACTGAGTACTTCAACTCGTGCAGCGCCCAGATCGGAGATCCACACTCAAGTCTGCTTCGATGCTGTGCCCTATGCATCACTCGGTGCGGATAGGGAGATGGTGATGATGATTGCCAAATAATGTTTTATCAGATACTGTACAATGCTCACAATAGAAAAATATATGAATTCTTCTGTCTATTGTGTAAAAACAGAACTAGCTATTCTTTCGCTGAATCTTTCTTCCCGGGGAAAATGGCCGGTCATTAATTATTAACTAACTATGGTTCGCCGCCCCAGAAGTCGTCCATCCAATGATGATTAATCAAAATAGAGTTATAATAGACCTTTTCCCAAATTCGTTTTCTCTGTCTCGCGGTGCGCCCCTGTACTACATTTGTTGTGTACGTATACAATCAACGCGCACTCCGTATGTGTGTGTGGAATTTTGTGCGTGAAGAATTTACATGTGTGTGTTAAGTGACAGAGGCGGATTCAGAAATGCTTTTTTTTTACTAAAAAAAAAGTCGACCTATAGTGTAGTGGCCAGCGCGTTTGCCTGCCATGGAAGAGATCCCGGGTTCATTCCTAACATGGTTGACATATTTTTTTTATTTAAAAATGTGTTTTTACGACTAGAATATGTCATAGTCCCTGGACTGGCTACTGAAACTTAAGACTGAGCATCTTACCTTCATGTACAAAAATTATCAAGATATGCTGGGATTGGTGTACCAATGCAGTGCGTTATTCACCATTGGGTGCGGAAAGAGAATGATGATGATTAAAATTATTTTTATTAAGAAAAAATAACATAAATTAGCAAATTCGACAATAACTCATGGTCGGTTTAATTGTTATTTCTTTCAACAATGTTTTGAATATGTCCAAATGTTTGTAGTTAACCTTGATTTCCTCCCTTGAGAGTTATTTAGATTTAAATTTAAATTTAAAAACAGTAGACTTACCGATCATTTTAGTGACTTATTTAAGTTTATGTCATTTCGTGAATAAATAAAAACACGTGTTAAGTGACCTGATCTGACCTAAAAAAATAATTATTTTTTTTATTTATCAAAGCCCATTTGTTTGTTTGTTTTTTTTTCAATCTATTAATGACTGTTAAAGTAAATGTCTTGTTTAAACTTATAATATGTTATTTATATTATTTTTTTTCATAGATTCATAGATGAATGTCTTCGGTATAATTTTTATTTCAAAATTTGGTGCTTACTTAAAAAAATACGAAACAATCGACGAAAGAATACGAAGGTGTCACAATTTACATTCTTCTTTTGCAATTTCCCAAAAAAGAGATTTTTTTAGTTGAGTCGTTTTCGTCCTAAAGGTGCGACGTGTAATTGAAAAATATGAAGTTGTCTTTTATTTAAATATTTCTGTATATTACGCATTATTTTTAATTGTTCGTAAACTACTAAAATAAAATCTTGTAGAATAGATTTATTGATATTAATAATATACTAGCGGACCCGACAGACGTTGTCCTGCCCAAACGTTAGCTTGCCTGCTATAAGCTTGGAAAAAGACTTTTCATTGAAAAGTAGGTTTGTGATTAAATTAAAAAACTGAAAATTGATAATATTCCAATATTGAATTCAAGTAGGCACCTACACAAAAAAACAACATCTTTCCATTTTTTTGTAAATGCATTCTCCTCGAATGCAACCCGGGTAGATCAATGAATAAAACATGTATGCTCCTTACTTCTTTTTTACACATTAGATTGAAGATTTTAATATCTACGAACACGCACAGCGCAAAGATCTTTTCTACTTTACTCTTTTCACAAAAGTGCTATTATCTCAGTTTCATTTTTCTATAGCTGGCTGCTTTCTGCATAACTAAGTTCAATTATGATTTATGTACATACATGCTAGAGTTCATAAGATTATTATATTTATTTTTTATTTAAGTATCTTGAATTTTACTGTTTAGGGACATTCAATCTATGTAATCTTCACATTCGTTTGAAAATGCCCTTACAAGGCGAAACAATTGTCATGAAATTGTTGTTTATATATTTGTAAAAATAAAATAAAGTGTTCAGTAGACTCACTCATAGAATTAAGAATAGCCCAAAAGGAGCGTAGAATCATATTTGAATACATCGGACTGTGTCCAATAATTCCCCCACTATGCCCTACTTTCGCCGCGCGCATTCGTGAGGTCCCAGCGCAATGTTGCTTGATGGGATAAAAAATAATCATAACTCAAATGTAAGGTAAAAAAAGCAAGCTTTTAATTTCTTTAAAATTTTATTGTGCACTCGGAAACATTGATTGACACAACATAGTAGATGAGTAAAGGGTCATTAAATAAGAGTAATAGAATTAATGAACTTTGAACTTAAAATATAAAACAAATTTTATTTGACATAAAACGGATATTTTTATATCATGTTGAATAATATTTGATGTTTTAAAGATAATGTCGTTCAAATGTCCCTCACGGCGTTGTTTAATCAGAGGTCTGATTTTCATTAGTTCTTTTATAAGATGAGCAAAGTAGGGTAAAAAAAAATTCTACCTTGGCAACACTAACGAAATTTCCATTTTGTTTCTTCGACAATCTGACAGATGGAAAAATAATTCAATTTTTAAGTAATGCATTTGTTATATACACATTCATTTGCAAATTACACATGAAATTTGATTGCATCCTGTTTCTTTAAGATTCTAGCAGTATTTCTACACTTAAAAAAGACACAACACGGCATCGTTGAATTCAAATCAGAAGTTGCGTACTGAGCGACGTCTACAATGAAACTAATTGGTCAAAACGTTAACCTACTAATTTATGAGTAGTTGAGTCGCCTTCTGTTTGATGTGCGTATGCGGTTTCTGGACTATTCTTAATTCTATGAGACTCATAGAATTAAGTCAGAACAGATTTTTTCTCTTTCGAATGACACATTATCTTTACCATTTTGTTTTCATTTTTGGTGCTCATTTTTAAATTTGGAAAGAAAGGATCATAACTTTGATGTTGACTTAGAAACGAAGATACCTAGAAACACCCTTATTTCCACGCCAGTAATTATTGTTATATCACAAGCAAATAAAATGTACAGAACAGAAAATATGACAGGTGTATATTCTAAATATTTGGTAGCTACCCGAAAAAACAGTAAACCGACAAACAATGATGCCACTCAAATATTTTAATTCAAATTAAAAACAAATCAAAAACAAACGATGTAAAATGCGCAGGGAGATTACAAAGTGAGCTTATGAACAGATTCAATAAAACAATATAAACCTTTATTAACAGGAAGCGTGTCAAAAATGCTCACTTTCTTCTACTTGACATTTTATTTTAAGGGTTGAAATCAAATAAAATAATACTTTTAACGTAAAAGCAAACATTACTTCTTGATGGGCAGACAATTTTCATTTTAGTGAAAATTACCCCAAGAAGGTTTTTTTTTTTTTTTTTATTAAATTGAAAACATATTATACATAATTATATACAATATTCCCAAGGAGTTTTTTTAAAAAAACTCATTTAGGGACATACAGATAACAAATTTATTTAAAGACGTTTTTATATTTTAAACTATAATATGATTTACAAAAGCAGAAAAATTAAAATTATGATATACTACAAATTAAAAGGGTATGAAAAATACTTGAAAATAACAAAATAAACAGAATACTAGGCATGGAAATAAATTCAAAATAATGTTTACATTATGCAATCTGGGAAAGAAAATTGAAAAAGTTAAAAAATTACATGTATGTATATATACATACTGAACTAGTACAAAATAAAATCATTTTTTTTAATTAACAAAATATGCGCACACCCAAAACAGGTTAATTTTTTTTATCAAAAACGTATTGAAATCATGTATACAAGCCAAAAAAAGTATAAAAAAAACACAAATAACATTTAAATAGTATTAAAAATTACATATACAAGCAAAAACGGGAAAATATTAAAAGATATATGTTCAAGATGCGCATTCTCTGGATAAACTAACATTATTTATTCAAAGTACTTCTGGAAAAAATTATTCTTCAATTCGCACGTCCTGTTTCTATATTTTGAAATAGGTACTTTAAATTTTTGTGGCAATTTATTAAATTCCTTGAAACCTATGTATTGTAAAGATCCAGTACCAAACTTCGTAGACTTCACAGATCCAATATAAATATTGTTTTTTGATCGAGTACTGTACCGATGGATGTCTCCAATGAAAGCTGGCTTTATGTTACTGTGCATTGAGTCGAGAGTAGTATTAATGATAGTGTCAGTTATCTCGAAATAGGAAAGCATGCTAAAAGGCATGATTTTTGTTTCAAAATAAATGTCCCTTACGTGCGTTATACAATAAATAAATATCCTAGCAGCTACAGAGCGCATGGGTGGTTGGGATTCTAGTTCCACGTCTCCAGTTATGATATATTACAATTTTGATGAAGAGGAGCTAGATTTTTTTAAATTGTATACATTTGGACCCCTGTATTTAGTAGCCTTATGTTTCATGTACAAGGCTAAAGTGCTCAGAAAATAATCGTTTTTGTTTATCTTGAAAATGGGATGTTCGATCACCGATTTTGGTTTATTACCTTTATGAGTCTAATCACCATTGTTGCAAAATTCAAGAACAATGGCGCGTGATAACTACTTTTAACTACATTGTAGATATCTGTTAAGGATATTCCATCTTTCTTGCATTCTGTTTCAAGATTATGGCGTTGTAAACTGAAAAATGGGCACTGAAATAACAGATGTTCGATACTCTGTGAAGAAATATCATCGCATGGACCATAGTCATCATTCCTTAACTCAAACCTATGCAGGTAACTTCTCATAGCTCCGTGTCCGGTAAAAATTTAGGTCGTTTCAAAAGTACGGTGGTGATGATGACGGAAGTTTGCTGCATCAGCCAGCGTTGGGAAAATCATTTTAGTGATTTAACCTGTAGAAGAAGCGCGGTAATGATCCTCCCAACGCTGCTTCGTGTTTTGTTTTGTCCAGCGTTTAGCAAAGCTAAGAGGAAATTCTGAGAAAAAATGTGCCGTTTTTTTACAAATTGCGGCGCTTTTGCTAGTTCATCTGCTCTCTCATTTCCTACGATACCAGCATGTCCTCTTATCCAGCATATTTGAATAATCATCCCTCTGATTTTTAGATGCTTGATTTTACTCGAATATCTACAATTAATGGATTTACCGACCGAGTATCAGTTATACCTTGAACGCCCGAACGACAATCTGATAATATTTTTACAATAAACCAACCTTTCTGGTGATTTTTTTAATAACAAGCTTAGGAGCAAGATTACAGCGCGTCTTGCAATTTCAGAGCGCATGGGCAGTAAGAAATCTAGCCCCTATTTACATTTTTTTATTTTTCGAATAAAATTCAGAATCGTATTTTTATATCTAATTCGGTTCTGGGGAAGGGGTGCGTTTATAAAAAATAGACCGTGAGCAATGGCTTGCATGATCAGCAGAATTTTCTCCAAGTTGGGAAGGAAAGAAAAACGAAATAAGCGAAATACAGAAAGGAATAGATTGGATGACGAGGTATAACGAAAATAACCAAACCTACCAATAACAACATATTTCTTTTAAAAATAACCTTCGGAAAATACTTATGAGTAAAAAAAATATTTTAGATCTCATGTTTTTTTAGCAACAGGGAAATATCACGTTTTTTTAAAAACATTTTTGAAGCAATAATGGTCTATGAAATACTATCCTGTAAAAAAAAAATGCTTATTGAGGACCGCTTTTAACAAAGCGAAATATCCACAAAATTTAAAATTTTCAGGAGAATGTTTTTTCACGTTAAAAATAAAACTAGGGTCAAAGCACCAGTAAGTGACCACCCCCCAGTAAATAACCATTGGTTAATAAAACACAATATAATAAGAATTGCTACATGTGTCCAGTCAAAAAACTTTTGACACTAGAAACTATGACAAAAGCGTTAGGCGGACACATCTTTTGGTAAGAAAAAAATCTATCAGTTTTGAACTGTGAGTTGTCAAAAGGTAATAGTGCGTCTTCCCGTTATTGTTCTGAGATTGATAGTGTTTTTTTATTAGGAAAGGTGTGGTAAGTGCTTTATTTGATGCTATTTCTTATGCAATTCTTTGAATATATCCATATTATATGTGTTTTATTTTTACTTGGGTAGTAGTGGCCATTCACTGGTGAATCTGCTATTTTTTTTATAGTAATATTAATTATAATTGTTATACTCGTATTTCAATGAAAAAGTAAAAGTACTTACAAAAATTAACGTGTTTTTTTAGTATTTTCTTTTATTTTGTACGCTTAAATAAAGAAATTTATACCTTTAATGTGGATTTCACTGCAAGTTGAACCTTAAACGGTCATTCGTTGGTGCTTTGACCCTATTTAGATTTTAAATAAAATAAAAATTATATTGCATAGATGTATAAAATCCTTACACATATACTAAAAATCAACCATGTAGAACGAGTAGAATAATTTAAAAAAAAAATCTAAATTTACGAATTTTCACAAAATATAAATATCTACATATTTTTGTGATAGGAATATATGGAAAATTGATTTATGTTGGTTAAATAAGTTTACTTTTGCGTGAAATAATTTTAAACTGATTTTTTATAAAATGATATGTCAGTAGACATATCTAAGTACCTATGTAAATATACACATTTAGGTATTTACCTCCTATGTATATTTTTTACATACATAATAGCACAAATAAAATGATAACAATATATATTTCAAACAATAAATAATTCATCTTCATGAACCAGGTGGATCTATCAACAATATTTAACTTCATAAATATCAACAGATAAAAGAATTGAAGGAATAAAGATGTTCAAATATAGGCAGAATGGTGAATGTTACATAGTGTGTAAAGTGGCCACTCAAACCAGCCATTGACAGGTCATAAGCCTTGTAGATGCCTTAACTTCTATATCACCTTCTCTAAAATGTTCTTAATATAATATGTTAATCATTTTCTTTTTTTATTTTTATTTCAATTGAAAAAATATTATGCATAATTTTATTAACTATTCCCAATGAGTTTTTGTAAAAAACTCATTTAGAGACATGCAGATTACAATATTTATTCACAGTCGTTTTTATATTTTAAATTATAACATAAAAAAAGTTTCAAAAAATTACAAAATAAACATAATAAAAAAAACAGAAAAAAAGAATAAAAAAATCGAAAGTTTAAAAATTACATTTATGTATATATATACAAGATGAACGAGTAGGAGAGAGCAAATGTTAAAAAACTACAAGAATGAAAAAGTTTTTAAAATTAACAAAATAAATGTACCCTATACATATTAAAAAAGTATGAAATAAGTATTTAAATTACATAGTGTGTAAAATGGCCACTGAAACCAGCCAATGATTTGTGACAATGATTTGACAATGTTTTCCCTCTCTGTTGCAATAAATTTAAACAAAACATTTTTGAAATGTCTGTATTTATCAATACAATGAAGAAATTACATTTGAGGTCTCTCCTGAAATGTTTATATTAACGAAGTTACGAGGTTAGCAGTTTAGGGTGACGACATATATATAGTTGGACCCGACAGACGTTGTCCTGTCCGAATGTTGGCTTGCCTGCTATAAACTTGGAAATATACTTTTCATTGAAAAGTAGGTACCTAGGTACTTGTTTATGGTTGAATTCCAAAACATAAAATAAATATTTTTAAAATAATGCATTCTTCTTGCAAACATCTAACTCCGGTCTTCTCACCATCAGAAGGGTGTACTCATGTAGGAAAACTTGACTTGACAAACTTACTACTATGCTCTATTTTTTGTCAATTTATTGATATCATTCTAACTTTGCTAGAATTCAACTCGTCCATGCGCTTTGTAGCTGCACGATGATTGGTTATCAAGCTTTTATATATCAACTTTAAAATACCTAAATATTGTAAATGGGGTCTAAAATTCCAATCGTCTATTTTTTTTTATTTTCTTTTATTCAGGAAACATACAGTACAGTTACAAAGTTTAATATTTTACACAATTAGACTTAATTCTAATGGACCAGTGAAGTTTCCATATTATAAAGCAATTATATGTAAGGTTAATTTTGAAAGTAAAAAAAAACGAAGGAAAAAGAAAACATAAATGAAAGTTGTTTAAAAATTGAAATTTAAGTGAAAAAAAGATATTTTAAAGTTTGTAGTTAGTAGTGAGTATTTACAAATGGAAATAATATTAAAGATGAAGAAAATTTGTAATAGTAATTAAAAATTAAGAATTGAAATAAAAAATGAAAAACATGCTCAGATGTAAAAATAAAATAAAATAGTGTTGTAATCTTACTCCTTTTTATGATTCATATTATTTTATTTTTTTTAGTATTATTAATACACTAAATTTATTTGTCAAATTTTAAAATGTACAATTGGGGGCTAAATTTCTTACTGTCTATGCGCTCTGTAGCTGCAAGACGTCCTGTAATCTAGCTTCTATCTGTTATATTTTTTTATTGATCTTAATTGAAAACGAGAAACTTGAATCCCAACCGTCCATGCACTCTGTAGCTGCAAGACGTACTGGGATATTTATTAATTGTACAGCGCCCTTGAGGTGATTTTCACAAAAATGGCGCTATATTAATTATCCAACTATATATATATATATATATATATATATATATATATATATATATTAACGATTTCTTAAAATGTATTGAATTTAATATTATTACCAAAAATCCAGTACAAATAAATAATGAGTAGAAATTATAAAAAAAATAAGGAAAGAATCTCATCGAGACAAATGCTGTTTGTAAAAATTCAAAAACAAACTTTTTTTACACAAAAAAACAACATCTTTCGATTATTTCGTAAATGCATTCTCCTCGAATGCAACCCTGGTAGATCGATGAATAAAACGTTTTGCTCCTTACTTCTTTTTTACATATTAGAATGAAGATTTTAATATCTGAGAACACGAACAGCGCAAAGATCTATATTTCTTTAAAAACCGCACGTAAATCGGTTTAGCCGTTTAGGAGCTCGGTGACATCACACTTACAGAGGAATTATATGTATAAAGATTCCCTTCTTCAATACTTAATTTTTAAAAATACTAACACGTTCTCTATCTGCGTTGTAGAAAAAATGTTTGCAAAAAGAACTTGTGTTTCTTAATTTCTCCCGCTTTTTTAAATGCAGATTTTATCTCTTCGCTTATTTTGACAGAACACGTAAATTGCTCCACTGAATATCCCGTTTTCCGCCATTATTATTCATAATTGCTCTTGTTTTACATTTTCCTAAAAGAAATCTTAATTAAAACAATATTAATCCAGCCGCTGTCAGTTAACTATGTTTTTATTATTTATATTTACTTTGTTTTGGAATAATTTTCCCTTTAGATAATTTAAAATATCTCCCTCTAAGGTCGCTCCTTAGATAAATCCTAAAAAGGGTAAAAAAATCTGGTTAAATTAAAAAAATTAAAAAAAAGTATTCTCAGCAATCCCCAGAATTCGTTTTAGTATAGGAAAATATCCCACACAACAAATAGTTTTCAATAATATGATAAATGGATTTAGACAAATTAATTTTAAACAATATTTTGAGTTTGTCCAAATTTTTGTAGACAAGGACTGGATTCAACTCCCTGGGGAGCTGTTTATATTAACATATTACAACAGAGATAAGGAACATTTAAGAGAAGGCTCTTTAACTTCACAAACATCAACAGATGAAAGAATTGAAGGAATATAGATGTTCAAATATAGGCAGAATGGTGAATGTTACACAGTGTGTAAAGTGGCCACTCAAACCAGCCATTGACAGGTCATAAGCCCTGTAGATGCCTGGACTTCTATATTACCTTATCTTAAATGTTCTTCATCTTTGTTGTGATATGTTAAAATTAATTTTACTTAAATTTATTTCAACGGAGAGAAAAACATTTTTGAGAAGGGAATATGGAAGTCTTGACATTTGTAGGGCTTATGACCTGTCGTTGGCCGGTTTAAGTGGCCACTTTACACACCGTGTAACATTCACCATTCTGCCCATGTTTGAACATCCACATTTCCTCAACTCTTCCATCTGTTGACTTTTGTGAAGTAAAAGAACTGAAACCTTTATCACGTGGGTGAGATTCATCCGACTGAACCAAATCACCTACTAGGCAACGCTTGAAAACAATTTTCCAATTTTTATACTTCTTTTTTTACCCGGTAGTTGATTCAACAATGTTTGAGTATGTCCAAATGCTTGCAGACTGGCTGGATTTCCTCCCCAAAGAGTTATTCACATTTAAATGTATTACTACAGAGATGAAGAATATTTTTGAGAAGGGAATATGGATGTCTAGGCATTTACAGGGCTTATGACCTGTCATTGGCTAGTTTAAGTGGCCACTTTACACACTGTGTAACATTCACCATTCTGCCCATGTTTAAACTCAAAATTAATATAGATTTTGAGGACGAATGTTTCCAGCCATAATTTTGAAAATGAAATTATTACAAAAAAGTATCAACAAAAACGCGACACGTTTGGCAGTATCAATTGTTACGACGTTGTATTTCAATTGAAACGGTCACAAAGTTCAAAATTTTACTAAATCGTATCGTATTTTGGGCAATGCAATGAGCCGTTTTTGCGGGAATTTAAAATCATACATTTTGATTTTTTTTTATGCTTCTAGGTACCTATAAAAAAAATATATTTTTTTTCTCTAAAGTATTTCATAGAGCCTTATTAATTTAAAATTGTACAAAAAAATTGTGATATTTCCCCATATTCTAGTTGGATGTTTTCTTTAAATCAAATGTTTGTCTTTGTTTGTCATTTCTATCTTGATGGGCTATTTCAATATAGGAATAATTACTAGTGGTGAAAATGATAGTAGTTGGCCGGATACTGTATATCCGGATAGCCTCTTAACCAGATAGCCAGATATGCGGTTCTTTGTCTTATAAAACAATAAAAATACCCTGGTACTCGCATTTCTCTCACAGTTAAAAACAATAAAAAAATATGTCCCTAAATCAAAAAGCGGTTGAAATATTTTGATGATATTTTTAATAATCACTTATCAATTAATGAGATACATATCAATATTATTTTTTTTATTTTTATTTATAAATTTATTGCAAAAAAAATTAAAAAATAATATACATACTTAATAACAGGGAATCTATATAAAACCAATTAATGTAAAATGTAAACGGAGTGTTCTCTGTTTATGATAGTCTCCATCTAACATGGCACAGCCTGTTTTAAGATGGAGATTTTTTATCTTTAGAGCGTAAGTAGTCCTATACTAATAAAACAATAACATAAAAAAGAAAAACTAAAACTATTTAATTATTAATGCCTACCTAATCAAATGTAAGAAATTAAAAATCATTATTATGCAAATTTAAAGTATATATATGTGCCAAGAATACATGTTACTTAAACATAAATAATATAGTATAATATATAATAAAACAAATATAAAGCAATGAAAAACATAAAAATGTAAATAATATGTGTACCAATTATATAAAGTCCTACGTTTATTGATTTACGTATATTTTTCAAAAAAATCTCTCGCTACACTATTTATATGTGCAGTTATTTTTATTTTAAAATTTGTTTTACAATTTGAGTCTTTTATATTTGGCAATAAATCATTAAATATTTTTGGAGCAATTACATTGTATTGCTTTTTACCAAAGGCGGTTGATACAAATGGGACAGTACAGTTAATTTGTGTTGCTGAACGAGTGTTTATATTCTGTTGGGTTCTTTTGACCTCACCTCATTTATCATAAAATTTAAGTAGTAGGCACCTCACAAACAATTGTCTTACATCCAATATCTTTAACTCAGCGAATAGATCTTCCGTTGAATCGTTTATGAGTTTATTAATTAAATGATTATAATGGCCTTAAGTAATTTCACCTATATTCAAATAATATATATTTCTGATAAAAAAAATTAATTAAAAAAACATTTTTTATTAGCTGGTTAAATTCTTTTTCTATGGTCGTATACTGAACACTTGCAAAAGTTAAAAAAAAATGGTTTCTCAAGTAATGAGGGTTATTTCCCTTTTCTCAAACATGGTTCGATATCAATAAATCAATTTATAGGCGTCGATTTCGTGGAATTTTACCAGTTAAATGAATATTAGGTATCCGCCGGATATTGAGTTACTATCCGGTATCCGGCCGGATAGTAAAACTAGGCCTGATACCGGATAGTAACCGGATATCCGATTCACCTGTAATAATTAGCTCTTCGCAATCCAAGCAACCATGCCATTTTTCTTAGAAAACGATTCTGGAAAAACTCGATATAGTCAAAACGACTCCTGTAGAATGAAGACCAAATTTCAGAAGCATGTGCATTCTGTGAACGAACTAATGAACAGTAATTGGAGAAGCCGTGTAAATAAAATTCTTCTTTTGCGATTTAAATATATTTTTTCTAGCGGACAATTAAATTATTTTCTCCAAAACTGCCAATGTGAGCTATTGGATTACGCAGCCAACAATCTATAAAAAGGAACTCGAACCAGAGAAAATCAATATGTAAAAACACTGACTAACCTGGTGTTGAGTCTTCTTCCTTGTCGGCGATCAGCTCACGCGCTAACGGGGAAACTGGTGATCGGGAAAACTGCATGCACACCATTGTCTGGAGTCTGGAGGCGGCGCGGCGGATGATGATTAATGGCGGTGGATGATAAAATGTTCGCGGCGTTATATTAACCTTTACGGCGAAAAAAGCAAGAAATACTTTTCAACAATTGGAAAAGCGTGCGAACATAACTCGTTGAAAAAGCGAGGAATGGCGCGGAAGACGAGCAGTGTTGCCAACCAACAAAATGTCCCGTCAGGCGTGGCAACCTCAAAATTAGCCAGTATCTACTTACATGCGATTCTTCTGGCTAAAATACATTGAAACAAATTATCGGCTCAGCCAGTAATGTTTTTAAAAATTATTTCTTGTAATATAGATGAAATATATCCCGCCTTTTCTTGTTACTATATTTTGCCATAGCCATAACCACACAATATTTTACAATTATTGAGAACTAATTAGGGGTTTGGAAATAAACCTTTTTCCATTATTTCTTTCTTATAAACCTTTTCAACTACATCCTACACAAAGCTTTATTCTTCATATGAAAATATACGTTTTTAAATCTCCTTCGCAAACAAGTATATTTACGAAAATTTAAAATGTTACATTAAAAGCCCCCACCCACTCACCCTTATCCATTTAAGATGTCTTGTGGCGTCTTTTCAGATCAGGGTATAACAAATATTTTTTTATCTTCAATTTTTTTTTTAGTTTTAAAGTGAACGGCGCATTAAGCACAGTAATTGATAATTAAAAAATGTCAATCTTAGCTTAACTGGCAGGGCACAGCGGAGTTTGAGTCCCAACACTTATGTATAGAAGTTAAACATGGAACTGGCAGAGGAAGGATGAAAGCAAAATGAACGCGGTCGAAATGCGATCTCTTTTCCGAATTTGTGGGAAATCAATGTATGACAGGGTTACAAATGATGAAATCAGGCAATAGTGCAAATTTGGGACAGGCACATTTGGTCACGACAGAGGAATGGTTAAACAGATACATATGGCTAGAATGAACAGTGACGTAGGACGCGACCAAGGAAGACGTGGTATGATCAGATGAACCAAAATCTTAAGTCTGGTCATGTCAAAAGCAGTCAAAACAATATGCCCGCCCTTATATTATTATATTGTGGACGCCTTGATAGTCCGGCTCTTTTGTCGGAGTTATCATTAAATGTCCCCAGCTACCGCACCCGTCACACGTCGAGCTCTCTATTTCATCTGCCAGCAGTTTGTACGAACTATGCCCAGAACTCTCCACTTATACGTTTTGTTAGTGAATATAATTTGAACTTTCCCCTTATTGATCCATTTGATTGTAAAAAAATAACATTTAAAATGCGCGTCTTAAAACATACTTTTTTGTCTTATACTTAGTTTCAATAATAAAGTCTTATTTTACCTTATTTTATTTTATTTATCTCTAATTCTTAATATTTTTAATATATTTATATTTTCGACACTTGACACTTGTGCAATATTTACACATATGTCCACCCTCATTCCAATATAACACCCACCCTCTCACTTACTTACACTCACACAAACACACTAGTATGTATTGTACGTGTATTTAATGTATTTCTGTGGATATCTGTCATTGGTTTTATTCTCTGTATATTTTATTTGTTGTATTTTTGTTAAACGTATTACTGTTGATATCCCCAATAAATAAAATAAAATAAAAATATATAAAGTGTCAAATAAATAAATAAAGGTCGTGTTTGCCAGGAAGGACGTGTGTGGCGGTCCATCCTGTCTGCCCACTGAAATGGCTTGGTGAAATTAGTAGTGGTAGAAGTGGCTGGAATTAATGAACGGTCAATTCCTTTTTTTTTCTTTTGAAAGTAAGATAATGAAAGAAAAAAGTATATATCACAATTCATACAGAAAATTAATCGTTAGTCTAATGTACAAAGTCGCAGCTACTACTTTGAACCCTTTGAACTAATAAAGCCCAGCCTCATCAAGTGAGGGTATCACTAGAGCCCGCTTAAGGCATTGCAGAGTGAACAGACACCTTGCCAGAATAAACCTTCCCAAAACTTCTAGATGTAGGTTCTGCAGTTCAGATGAGGAAACACCTTTACAAATTCAATGTGAATGTGATTCATAAAAGAAGCCTCATTCTCGGGGAATCACTTATTTAACCTGAGGAAGTTAAAAGGCTCGCCCCCTACCTAATAGCGCAATATTTTACGAATCTGGGCTTGGAGGAGGGGATTTAGCAAAATGTAAACTCTCGCCTTCCACACGGTAGACAAGGTTCTTTATAAACCTGAGCCTGGAGGGTGAGAACTCTTCACGGAGACCCGTCACAATAATTTTTCACAAATCGCAGTGACGTCAGGAGCTCGCATAGAACTGACCAGAATCAGAATCTAAAGTGTCGTTGCTGGATCCGTTTGGCTGGAGTGAATTTTTACTCCACTCTGGACACCCTTTAACGGTCCAAAGTTTGGACCGTCGAATGACTCCAAACATACGAAAATGTCGTTTAAATTTGCTAAATCAACCTGGTAAACCAACGACTTCTATTACATATTAAAAACTGTTTTTCTCCTTAAGCAAAAGCCGTCTTTTACTTGTGTCTTATTTCCTCTACTTTTTTTACCAATCTATTTCATGATGTCCCCTTCTTCTGGGATTTATTGAATGGAGACCTTTGGGCACAATAAGCTTGAGGGCGATTTGAACGTCGTCCAGGATTCACCGTTATAATTATCTATATATTTATTTTATATTCCTTTGGTTAGACAACCCTAAGATTGTCTAGGACGAACTTGTATTCTATCGTGACCTGTTTGGAAGTGAGCTTTTGCTCCTAATGTGTATAGTTGATTTTTATTCAGTGGCCATCCGTACCATGTAGGTGATCTTATGAGCATCTTCACGCGTAAGGAGGCCACCGTGCGTTACAATATCTCAGTAACTCTTTCGATTGAAATTTTAAAGTTTGCTTCTTATACCCTTCTTTATTCTGATTCGTTAGAGCAATTTTGATAACGTGTACTTAGAGACCACGTTTAAGACCCCTGGCCTACAGCAAAATTGTAAGCCATGCGATTTTCACTTCAAATAACTCTCTCAAATAAGCTCTCCCCGATTTTCCACTGGCTTTTCTCCGAAATCAAATCCACTACTCAATTATTATTTTATATTTGCGACTCTTTGTTTCAAATTCCTTTCGGATTGCCATAATTAAAACAGTGATAATGAATCACGTAGCGTAGTGGGTTAAAATTTGATTAAAATTCAACCGTTGTTCGGATCGAAGTTAGAATTCTCTAACTATTGTCAGCTTTGTTCAAAACTTTATAGCTGGTAAATAATCGGAATTAAAGTCATATCGATGTATATAACAACCTTTCTTTTTTTTTTATCCGTCAGCGCTAAAAATCTTCTTGGGTTATCCCCGATCACTGGACTACGCAGTTTTTATCAGGTCATTGTAAATTTAATCAAAAAATATTTAACATATTACAACAAAAATGAAGAACATTTAAGAGAAGGTAATATAGAAGTCTAGGCATCTACAAGGCTTATGACTTGTCAGTGGCTGGTTTAAGTGGCCCTTTTACACACTAAGTAACCATCTGTCAATCCAAAAAGGAATTTTCAATTCTTTTTGTTTACAATTATTGTTTTTTTTTATCAACACTTTGTTGATAAATCCACCTGGTCCATCAAGAAGTATAGAAATTGATAAAATTTTTTTTTTAGGCATTCCCTATTATGTTGGTGAAATAATTCAATTACACGAATCTCACCAGCTTAAATAAAGGTTTGAGCTCTTTAACTTCACAAACATCAACGGATGAAAGAATTGAAAGGATATAGATGTTCAAATATGGGCAGAATGGTGAATGTTACACAGTGTGAAATGTGGCCCCGTTAAACCAGCCAATGACAGGTCATAAACCCTGTAGATGCCTTGACTTCTATAATACCTTCGCTTAATCTTCTTCATCGCTGTTGAAATATTTTTTGTTTTATTATACTGTCACTCTGTAAGTTCATAATTGTTATTGAATAAATAATCGAAATGTAAATCGTGCCTTTTAATATGTTTTACTTAATTTATCTAACATAATCCTTGATCGCACCACTTGCCCGTTGGCAGATAAACGCTCGTAATTGTTTGGTTTGCGGAATGTGTTGACTTTATGCTTTGCCACTAAACCCTAACTACAATGAATGCAATTCCTACCTTGCACTGGGGTTCTGGTACCTTATTGTTTGGAACTTGTCTCGCAGCAGTCAGGATCATATCAGATCGTGGGGTCATGAAAGAGGGGCACTTGAGATGGTTTCTTGATGATAATTATTACACGACACAGTGGATTAAGTTACAAGTTCACGATCGCGGTGAGAAGAGAAAATTTATCTAAACACATGAATACTGACAGCTTGGTTCTATTAACAAATGTTCTTTTGTTAAATGCATTTGAATAATATTGAACATTTTGGGCCGGAGACAAAAATGTGGTAGCAATCCGCAGTAAAAAACGCAATATCCCAACCAGGGCCCAGTATGCAGCAAATAAATCCAACAAAGTAAATGTGACGTAACCAATCCTTCTATTTTAGAATGAGTCAACTAACCCAATACTATAATGGGGTTTTCTGTAAATATAATGTGGAATTCCAGCCCAACCCGGAATTTAAATTTAAAAATGTTTTCATGTACACGTGAATATTTAAAAACTTTGGAGTAGGATGAAATATCTCAAAAACGCACGCAGAAATAAATAAAAAATGTTAACAATTGTGTTCATTTTAAAATCGTAAATAATGACGTCACTCCTTACATCTACGTGTAGTATTTCCGGTTTCCGCTTTAAAGCCTCCGCACATTGTAAGGAACGTTTCGACCATAGAAAAAAAAAGAGTATAATTTGTGATTGGTGATTTGGCGGCGAATAATTCGATTACGATCTACGTCCTGAAATCCGGCATATAATACTCGTACTTTGTTGACATTTCAACCAGAGATTATGTCAACTTTCTAGGTTTTTCTAAATCGAAACGTTCGTAAAAACAACCATAACATAGAAATGAGCAAATTACGATCAACTAAATGAAGTAATCAAAGCAATATTCCAAAGATTCTTGTCAGTTTTGTTATTGGCTAAAGAAATACAACTTACCGCGGTCAGTGAAAGTAAGAACGCCAACCGTTTCATGACGTCACTACTGAAAAGTGATTCACTGATTACAGTCGTTTGGCGCGGTATTTGATAAATGTAACTTAAAAAAATCATATCTTTGTAAATAACGCACAAAAAAAAATATACAAATATTTTTGCTTAGTTAAATAGTACGCTAATAGAAAAAAAAATGGAAAACAGCGGAATTCATCATTGCTTCCTTATTCGCAAAGGTATAAGTTTTTTACTGTATGATCACATAGTCAAATGTATATATTACAATATTCGATTAATATTCCATCGGTAAGAGGCTTTTTGTCTTCCTTTTTTCAATTACTAAGTTAAAAATGGGTCAACTAGCCCCGGTCTCTCCTATAGCGTATGGTTACATACGAAACATACGAAACTGTACATCCCTTAACAAGTCACGGTACACGCGTATCCCCTACACTCAGTGCAAGCACCCTTGTCATAATTTACAACATAACACCACCATAAAGGCACTATAACACGAAACCATCGAGGAAAGAGGGATGAGATGGATCGTCATAGGTTAGAAGCTAGAAAAGACAAGCTCCATAACGTTTACCAGTCAAAATTGTTATTGGCATATTCTTCACCAGATATGGAAAACGTCTTTGAAAAATGTGCCATAAGGTTTGAAGTATGTGGAAAGGTTGAAGATAATGTGAAATCCTTATTCAATATCATTACATATAAAAAACATCAAAGTCTACACATCTAAAAAAAATATTTTCATATCGTTATGTTATTTTTAATTTTTTTATAAGTGGAATTATACGGAGTGGCTTTTCACCGGTACGCTTTTTTTTGCATTTACTTATATAATATAGAAAAGTATAATAGGAAAATATCACATTCTTAAAGTAATAAAGATCTATAAAATACTGTCCAGTAAAAAAAATATTTTTGATAATTATTAGTAGCATGAAAAATCATTTAAAATTTGTAATTTTGAATTCCCGCAAAAGCGACCATTCCAGTGTTCACGCCCCTTATACGTCACGATTTATGTTTATTTGTTCCTGACCATTCAAATTTGTTTAGAAAATTGGCATGAATCTTGACGTCACAACTATCAAGCCAAACATGTCGCGTTTTTATAGTGACTTATCTTTTTTAAAATTTCTTTCTCAATTTATGTATGAAAACATTTCTCTACAACATCCATATTGATTTTGAAAATACAATTAATTATTCTAAATCCATTTTTTATGTTTGCATCTGTAATGGTAGTATGTGATATAATCTTCCCTATTGGCCTATAATTTTGGTTTATTTGTAAATATTGTATTTTTTTTGTTACAATGGCTGTTGTTTTCTTTTAATAAATAAAATAAAAAATTAAAACAAAAACAAGAATCAACAGGTAAAATATTTCAACTGGTGCATAGGGCACTGTATCATTAACCAAATACAGATTCATTATATCTAGCCATCGATCAAGGGTTCCTGTCCTGATATGTTGTCCCAATTTAAATCCTTATTTTTTTTTATTTGCAAGGTTATTTTATATTTTAGTCCAGTAAAAAATTTCAAAAATATCTCGATCTTCTGTGATTTTTTATTTGATGTTATGCAGGAAGATAAGGCCATTAATCTTACGCTTTAGTCGCATGTCCAGGGAGAATAAAATACATCGTTAATTTGTTTAAAGGTATTTCTGTTAAAAAACACACTTAAAAGTTAAATGTAACTAAAATATAATTACTTTTAGACCTGCAGATTACGCCATTTCAAACTAAAACTAAACTTAGGTATCTGGGATCTCAATAAGGACTAATTATTGAACTAAAATTTCCTGTAAAAATTTAAAGATAATAAATTGAACATGAAAGTGGCTGAAACCAAATTTTATTTTTTTGATTTTGAAAAGAAATACAAGCATTTTAAATCACGTACATTTTTGTGACATTTTCCTTTATTTCTACCTAAAATTATGCCTTAAAAAAAAATTTGAAATACTTCATTTGAAACCTTTTTTTATAGAATTATATTCTTTTTTTTTTTAAAAAAAGCTAATTTTGTTTACTTTTTTTTGTTTGTAATTTTTTTTTGTTTGTTAATTCTGTTTAATTAATTTACTTTTTTATGACCTTCAGACCAGCCCTAATCGTTTTTGATAATATGTATGTATATATAATATGATCTCCCTCATCTAACAGCAACTAAAAAACTCTTTGAACAAACAACAAACTAAACAATTAAATGTAACTGAACTCTTTCAACCAGAATCCTTAAAATTTATTCATTAATTAGCCACTGACGTAATTGTAGACGAAGAACTAAAACTTGAATGTAATTGTAGTAAACATGGACACAATACGAAATATCAAAACAATATAATATGCAACCTTCTAAAACGAGACAAGGACAGTCGAGACTAATAAACCAGAGACTTAAATTATACAACAAACTACCAGACAAAACTAAACAAAAGACAATGTTTAAATGTTTAAAATATATATTTAAGAACCAAAACTGATTTGCAAGTAATTCAAATAGATCAAGTCAAAGAAGGAATCGTGTGATAGAAATAGCACATTGTAAAACGAGGCTCGCACAGAGACATGCATATTTTATAGGCCCAAAAATTTTTAATTGTTTTTTTACTGATAATATTTAAATGATTCCAAAATTTTCCTTCTTTTAAAAAACACGCACTATCCTGGATTCAAACTAAAGATATAAACTCTTTTTTTCTTTGGTATATTTTGTTGCTCTTTAATAACAAGGAATATATTAATACTTTTTTTAATCTTTTTATTTCTTTTTTTAATTACTATAAAACAATCCATTTAGTCTTTTACAGAACATTTTATTTTCTTTTTTTTATGTTACACAAAAATATTGTAACTGTCTATTATTTATTATAGGAACAAAAATTCATTAGCATTTTCTTGTATACCCACAAACAGGCCAAGCCTTTGTGGGATTTTTTGTTGACTATTTTTACTATTAATATGTATTTCATTTTTATGTAATTATGCTTTGTTTTTTGAATACTCTGTTTTATTTATTTTATTTGACACTATATATACATATAAAAAATATATATATAGATACATATTAGGGCGGGCAAATTGCCTTAAGGCAATTTCTTCCTACCTACCCAAACCGTTCAGTTTCAGAAAATTATAAATACATGGACTTATTGAATCTTATACAAAAATTAAAAACAAAGATTAACAAAATAAAAATATATTTAAAAAATTAACACTATACTATGAAGAGAGGAGAGGGGGTGGGAAAGAAAGAAGAAGGATAAAGGAATAATTTTAATATTTAGATAGTGACATTTCAATCTCTTTTACCTCTTACGTATTTGTAAAAATACAAAAAAAAATAATGATAAAAAAATGCTATAATTTACAAAAGAATATGAATTAATAAAATAAAATATTTTTTTAAATGAATGTAATTTGTAAGGATTTATAAATAAATTTTCAGTTGTAAAAAAATCAGCATTTTTTTTGTCGTACCCTAAAAATAACAAAACTGCCTTTCGCTGTGTTATTAGTTGAGCGACGATACGTTGCATTTGATGAACGAATGCATTGTCCTTTGAACCACCTGGTGCGGATACAGATATGTTGATATTGATCCATGTTTTAAAAATATTTTCTACGTCTTTTTAGCCAAAATTTTAGTCTGGCGATATTTTTTCAATTAATCAAACAAAGAGCTTCATAGTGCAGCTTTAGGATTATCCGAGCGTATTAAACCGGGCGAGCCAAAAAAACTTAGATATAAAAAACGATGCTTTCATTCTCATAGATGTTTTCAATATCTATTTATTTAAAATTTATAACAACAAAGGTTTTTATTTATTTTTTATTTATTTAATTTTACAATACGCCCAAGGGGCATTTACAACAATATACAGGTATATACAAACATTGTAAGTAAAAATGTAAAAGATAAACAACGCTTTTTTGTATACACGTAGAAACAATAAAAAGTATACTGCCATGCAAAATAAAAAGTGAAACTTTACATAGTAAAAAAGAAAAATATATATATGGATATAAGAAAAGTAATTGAATTAAAAAAGCAAATTGTAAATAACTTGTAAAGAATTTAAACAAAAAAATATATACATTTACATTTACTTAAACGCATAAAAAATGGTATTAACAAATTATTGTTAAAAACAAATAATAAAAATTAGTTAACAGTAAGTATATATAAGATAATAACATAATATCTGGTACACAAAAATATTTGATACATCAATTTCAGAAAAAGATAATAATAAATAATAATACACATCAAAAACAGAGAAAAAATTGTATGAAAAAGAAAGTTTTATTACGACATTAATAATTAATTTCAAACAGTGCATTTAAGAACGTTTTAAAATGGATAATTGTCATATTAAAAATGTCTATTTCACAAGTAAATTTGTTGGCTAAGGAATGTAAACGCGGATGAAGAACGTATTTGAAAAAGGAACGTGGAGGTCCAGGCAATTAAGTGCTTATGACATTTAAAACTTGGAATAAAGCTGCCATTGAAATAAAACCAATCATAAATGCAATAATTTATTAATATTATTTTAAAATGCAATTCTTGTCCTTCAGTTTACGTTGAAAGAACATAAAGAAGTTTTGACATTTTATTTTATTGAAATAAACGGCACGTAGTGCCTTTTACATATAAGTTGCATATAATAAAATACATACATGTAAGTGAAATAAGTAAAATATAGTATTGAAAAGTAATTATTACTAAACAGTTATTTACAAATTAAGGAGTCAAAAAAAAAGATACACGGTTTAAAAATAATATTACTAGTTTTTAAAATACTTGAAAAATTAAATATTTGGTGATAGAAATATTTTGAACCCGTAAAAAAAAGAGAGAAAAAAAAGTAAGAAAGCAACACATATTAATAAAAAATATAAACAATTTTGAATAACACTAAACGAAGATTTTTCTTTTTTAAATTACATTTATTATTATTTAAATCTACTACTTAGGTAACTAGTATAAATATACACATAAATACATACTGTTAAAAAAAAAAATATAAGAAAAATATTGTGTACTTTTAAATATAATAAAAAAAAAAAGAAAAAAAAATATTAATTAAGAAATTTAATCAATTTTGAAGAATACTAATTGGTCTAGAACTATTAGGTACTAGCTTCTCCTACTCATGAAATACAGGTGAAGGGTCGTGTTAAAAAACATATGAGGTGTCTTCACAATAATAATTTCTCTGAATTCGCAAATCACCTAATCAATTTTAATCACGACTTCAATAAAAATACAGCTGTTAAAATCTTACATACAAATAATAAAGGGTTAAAAGTAAATAATATGGAAATACTTCACATTAGGAAAGCTTTAAAAAATAATGTTCCTTTGATCAATAATCAAACAAACTTCCAATACAGTCCTTTATACGACGTTCCACTATAATGGTCACCCTATTAAACATATTTAGATCACCCCCTTCCTCCATCCCCTCTACCTTTTTCATTTATTTATCAAACAACAGAAAGCTTTCACAATTTAATCAGTGCATATTTGTCCTAAATCAGTGCATGTGCTTATTAAAATGCATGTCGTGTTGGTTTTATATTTTTGTGCAACAACTATGGTGAAGGTGTATAGTGAGTTTTGCATGTTGGTTTAATTGGTGTCCTGACGAAGAGACGGGTGCGTCTCGAAACCGGTAGACATAGAAAGCTCAGAAATGGTTATATACAAATATTTAATAACAATTTTTTACATTAATCATATACATATATTTAAATTAACGTTTCCCATTACGTAAAAGAAATAAACAATTCTTGTGTACATAATGGGGAGTGACGTCTTACAATAGTTTATTTTATTTTAATTAATAATATTTTTAGGATAACATATATAAATTACAAAAAAGATATAAACGATGTTTTTAATCAGTGTTACATAAATAATAATTATAGATGTAACTTCTCACTTCTTTCTTAAATATATTGTATTCCTGACTGTACTTTTTATTATCTTTGTTCATTACATTAAAAAAAAATATTCTTCTGTAAGTATAATGATGTTGTGCAGTAGTTGTTTTTAATTTAGGAATTAAAATATTACCACCTGTTCTAGGTCGCGTACTTACGTTTTGTGACCTAGAAATACTACTATTTATTTTATCTTTATTTATTTAAAGCAAACAATTCTTTTTACATAGCAATTTATATCTAAAACCTTACATTTTTTAAATTATTAAACAGTGGGAAAAGTAGACGTTTTTTTCAAAATAACTTTTATGGTTAATTTTGTATTTTTTCAACCGGTAAAATATTCGTTTTAAAAGCACCACCCCATCCGATTATTCCGTTCTGTAATATGGATTGGGCGAATGCAAAGTAAATTTATTCTAATTTTTAATTATTCTAACTTATGTTTTCAGTCTGCATTTCGTGATGGGTTAATCAGCCCGTAAATGCAGACTACAATTGTTTTCTTTGCAGTCTCAATCCTTAGGATTAGTTGCAGCAAAGTTCTGCATCTCGTCCTCCATTGGTCTCTATTTTCTGCAGCCCTCTTCAGCTCGACACATGAGGCGCAGTTTAAATCTTCGCACACTTGCTCCAAATATTCCCGTCGGGGGCGCCCTCTATAATTTGTCCCCTCAGCTATTCCCTCTATGATGTCGTGCAGGAGACCCCCATGGCACATAATGTTGCCGATCCATCGGGCTCGCCTCTCTGAGATGGTTTTGATTAGGTGCCTACCTTCTTCGATTCTGTTGAGAACCTCGTCATTAGTGATGTGGTCTCTCCAGCAAATTCCTAATATTTTTCTGTAGCACCACATCTCGAAGGCCTCTAGTCTTTTTTTATCTCTTTTGGTAAGGCACCATGTCTCACATCCGTACATCAATATGCTCCATATATATGTCTTGGCAAGTTGCTTGCGGAGTTTAAGATTGATAGATCGATGATAATAAGGAATTCCAGCCCAACCAGGAATTAGAATTTAAAAATGTTTTTGTGTACACGTGAATATTTAAAAATTTTGAAGTAGGGTGAAATATCTCAAAATCGCACGCAAAAATAAATAAAAAATGTTAAAAATAGTACTCATTTTAAAATCGTAAATAATGACGTCACTCCTTATATCTACGTGTATCATTTCCGGTTTCCTCTTTAAAACCCCCGCACCTTGTAAAAAACGTTTTGACCATAGAAAAAAAATAGTATAATTTGTGATTGAAAAGTTTTGACATTTCAACAGCGTTGCCGGCGGCGAATAATTCGATTACGATCTACGACCTGAAATCCGGCAAATAATACTTTGTTGACATTTCAACCAGAGATTATGTCAAGTTTCTAGGTTTTTCTAAATCGAAACGTTCGTAAAAACAACCATAACATAGAAATGAGCAAATCACGAACAAATAAATGAAGTAATCAAAGCAATATTCCATAGATTCTTGTCAGTTTTGTTATTGGCTGGAGAAATACAACTTACCGCGGTCTGTAAAAGTAAGAACGCCAATCGTTTCAAGACGTCACTACTGAAAAGTGACACACTGATTACAGTCATTTGGTGCGGTATTTGATAAATGTAACTTTAAAAAATCATATCTTTGTAAATAACGCACAAAAAAATATGTATATATTTTGTTTAGTTAAATAGTACGCTAATAGAAAAAAAAAAATTAGAAAACAGTGGAATTCCTCATTGTAAAATAAATAAATATATTGACATAATTAAAGTAAGTGTAAATATTAGTTTGTAAAGTAAATGTAATTTAAGCTTATTTAAGAACGAAATATATGTATTTGTCTGTATGTGTGTTGATAGCAGTTTGTAATTGTTAAAACATACGTTAAAAGACATGCATGAATTAAATTACTTTCCCAGCGTTCTCGCGTAATATAATACTGGCGTAAAAAGGATTTTATTTTTACGTTTCTCGTTGTTATGGCTGGCCCTGTATCCAGTACATCTTTTCGTAGTTAATATCCAAAATGAGTGCAGTTCTGTTTTCGTCTTTCTTTTTTCATGATCCTTTTTTATATTCCACCTGTGAAATTTGCAACGCTCCAAGCGTCGAGTGGTTTCCACAAAAATGAGAAAAACTACCCTTTGCAAAAGACATGTTTGTTTTGCAAAACGTCCGAGGTAAAAAATATTCTAGCCATAAAGATCATGGATTTTAAATGGAAACTGAAGATTTGCGCATTTATTTATTTAATCTTTTTAACCCATGTATAAATTAATTTTATATTTGAAGCACTAACTTTGTTGTTATTCATTATAATAAAATAAATAAAATTTCTAAGGCAAAGCCCATAAATATAATAATTCTGGCATATACCAATTACACGTAGAACGAATGGACGACGAAAGAATCTTAAAACAAGTATATATAGCGAAAATAAACGGTAACCACCAAGGAAGACGAGGCGTGATCAGATAAACCAAAATCTTTAGTCTGGTCATGTCAAAAGCAGACAGAACCGAAGGGCATGAATGACAAGATGTATGAATGTGGAAGAAGCTAGGAATGTATGCCAGGATAGACGTGTGTGGCGGTCCATTCTCTTCTCTTAAGTTTAAATTTCATTAATTCAATTACTCTTATTAAATTATTATGTATTATTATGTATCCTCATATATTTTCTACTAATATGTAATGATTTCTTTTTATTTTTTTATTTAATTTCAATTTTTCTTTCTCTTCTTAATTCATTTTTATTTTTGCTCCTTTCTTTGTGTAAAATCCATTTCTGTCTTCATATTTAAAAATGCACTTCTGTTTTTTCCACTTTTATACTAATATGTAAAGATGATATTTTTGATATTTTTCTTTTTCTTCTAAAAATCATTTATATATTTTTTGCTTCTTCTTTGTAAAAAACATGTCTGTATTTATTTGTATATATATATGCAAAACATGTAAAAGCCTAAAAGGCGTTTAAATAATTATTTTTTTTAAATAAATGACCCTTTACTTATCTTCTCTGTTGTGTAAATCAATATTTCCGCGTGCACAATAAAATTTTATAGAAATTAACAGATTGCTTTTTTTACCTTACATTTGTGTAATAATAATATTTTTTCCCGTCGTGCAATATTACGCGTCGGCATCACGAATGCGCGTGGCAAAAGTGAGGCATGGTGGGGTAATTATTGGACATAGTCCGATGTATTCAAATATGATTCTACGCTCCTTCTGGACTATTCTTAATTCTATGATTCCAGATAATTGAATCTTGGTACATTCGCGTCACAAATTAATACATTCTGAAACGATTTTAATGGATTCATATACTTTTTTCATGATTTTAAAGTAACAGGCGCACTGTAGTTTGAAAGTTTTCGTTATTTACTATGCATAATATACCTCGGTAAATGGAAGGGAATGCTTTCTTTTTGTTAAATATCTAAAATAACTATTGTCTTGTGTTTCACAGAATTCGGTAAAATACAAAAAAATCACAAAAAAAAACGGTTTTTTGTAATCAGATATTGTAGATCATTTTCAACGTATAGTCTTTTTCTACGCTTTGTCTTTATTCCCAACAGAGTTGAAAATCCACGTTCACAAAGATAAGTAGTTGAAAATGGCAAAAGAACACGCAGTGTTTCGTTGCTGACGAGAGGATAAATGGCATAATTTTTAATACGTCCTTTTTGGAGCCGTCGCGCCCCCTGCGAGTCACTCTACGCCCCCCGAGTGGGGCGCGCCCCACTCGGGGGGCGTAGAGACGTGCCCTAGGGGATTAAATCCCGCCCTTGACTGCAAATATTTGGACAAACATTGTTTGCTAAGTGTGAAGTTTGGAGAATAGGTGTCTGACAAGAATTTTAGAAGAATACAGTTGATGGCTGGTCTCAGGTAAAAATCCTCGTGCGTGTTGTGTAGTGGTTTGTGTGTTCGCCTACCATACTTGGGGTCCTGGGTTTGATTCCTGACAGGGTGGATGTGACTGTTTGTTTCGATTAAAATTTTTGTTGAAATTTTCGACCAAAAAAGCAGATTTAAATAGCTTCTTTTTTTAATGAATAGCATATTTATTTATTTGTACATACTATAATATAACATACATTTTTTGTACACTTTGCCCAGCTAACAAGGGTACATTCCCCATTCCAAGCTAGGTAATTACATTTTAATACAACACAATTATTTACAAATTAAAAGTGTGCACATATTGATACATACACACATACATACATATATGTATATATATATATATATATACACACATACACACATACATACATACACATACACACATACCCATGCGCATACAGATACATATTTAATTAATGTATGCGAAACTTCATAATTGCCTTTTGCATTTTTTCATTATTTTTTATTTTTATATTTTATTTTCAAGATCCAGTAAGAATATACTTTAACTGTAATTTTAATTGACAAAAAAATAGTCTCTGATAAAAGCACTTTTTTTTGGATATTTATCGTATGTAAAAAAATGTAAAAAAAACCTACACACGGGCCATGCCTTTGTGGGTTTTTTTGTGCCCATTGTCAAATACTGCGTTATTTACATTTTATTGAAAATATCCCGGTACATTTTTACATTTTTTTTTGACCATTTGGCGCTTTCGGACATCTTCAGACCTGTAAGTTGTTAAAAGTACTAATTGGTCAAATAAATTAGTAGAGGTTTTCCTGATATTTGATGTTTTTATTTTATTAATATAATAAAATTATGCCTAGGAGGAGAAAATCCGTGCTAAGGCAGACTAACATAATTATTAAATAATTAAAGTTATGTTAAAAGTGTTTTTTTTTCATAGGACTTTTTCAGTGTACAAAACAAAATTTAAAAATAAAGATTACACAAACATCACTCTGTCAGATTTAAAATTTACACTAAAAATGCATTATGTAACTAAGTAGACATTATAATAATAAATATGTACAACTTCCTTCCCCTCCTTATCCCCTCTTCAAGCATTCCTGTCCTAATCCCGCCCAATTTACAGTAACTTAATGTTCTTAAAATAAATATTAAAACATTTCTTTGATTATTGAAAAATATTTACGAGTACCTACATGAAAATAACATTTATTTCTGCATAAACTTATATGTATTTATTTGATATGTAATATATTTTCTTAACTAACTTTGTATACTTCGTGGAAATCTGTTATTAGTTCTGAGTTTATACACTATATCTGTTTGTTTACTATAAATATGTATGTAGAACTGTTGATTTCCCAAATAAAATAAATAAATAAAAGGACGTGCGTTATTATTTTATATAATATATGTATTCGTATAAATAAATTAATAATTTTTACTACTTATGAATCAAACAAAATAGTTCTTCATTTCTGTTGAAACTTTTTTCAAAATTATCAAAATTGAAGTATTGCCATAAATGAAATTGAAATGGGCTTCTGTACCCACGGGGTTTTAGTATTCAGTACCATGTATTAATCACATTAGAACTTGCAAATTCTACCGCTGGAGCGCGCATTTCCATGGCGTTCTTTTTCGTTGTTGGCACCGGTTCAATGGATAGGCTTTACGGGAGGATAGCTTGGCACGGGCAAAACAATACGTACAGAGCTATACTAGATTATAAATATGAAATTCATAAAACAACTCCAGTGCCATGTATTGCATATTAAAATCAACACATCTCTCAACAGAGATATTTTCTATGTGATACTCGAGGGTCGGATATTTTTTTATTATTTATTATATATACGGTCTAAGCCAATTATAACAGTTACATGAAGAAACATAAATGCAAGAAACTGAACAAAAAGAACATAAAACTATTTAGCAAAGACAAACAAGGGCAAAACAATAATAGTATACAATATATTTAAAAAAACGAAGTACCAAAAACTTTGAGCTAAACCATGCCAATCCAACTTCATCCCACACTGTTTAGTCGCGAAGAGATCTACGAAAAGCCGAAAGATCTATCCCAAAAAATCAAAAGTTTGTTGTATATTTTTGTGCAACAACTATGGTGTAGGTGTATAGTGGGTTTTGCATGTTTATTTATTTATTTTTATTTATTTATTTATTTATTTTTTACATATTTATTACAGCAATTTACAAATAATTATTTACACAGCAAATTAATTAAGTAGTAAAAGTAAACATATATTTTTTTTTTATTTTTGCTGTTGGTTCATCTAAACTTTCTAACTAGGGATAGCTTCCCCGTTCTGAGGCAGTAAATTATGTATTTTATAATAATATTAAAAAGTAATTACAGTTTTATCATAATGTGCGCTTTGTTGATTTGCATGTCGGTTTAATTGGCGTCCTGACGAAGAGACGGGTACGTCTCGAAACCGGTAGACATAGAAAAGTCAGTAAGTGGTTATATACAAATATTTAATAACATTTAGTAAAATATTTGACCACAAATTTAATGCTTTAAATATTAATAATAATAAACTTACTTACTTATCGGGTCCGGACTTCACACCTTGCCACTCCAGTGTGCAACGACAAATATCGTCTTGTCAGTGGCCATCCTCAAATCATTATCATCACAAGTTAACTGCCTTTGTGGATACTGCTGCAGATGAGGATCATCTTACACGTCTCCACAATCTCCCTCCAGAAAACCCCACGTCTGTTGATTGTATTTGCGCCAAGACACCCCTGCCCTTAGTCCATTGAAAACTTTCCACGTAAGTCCAAACTGTGGGCGGTGTTTGTGCTTTCGGATGGCTTTATCCAGAGCCTATCACCGAGTTCCTCTCTCCACAGATCCTCTCTGCGTTTTCCTACAGAGGTCTCAAAGTCAGTTGTGACTTTGAGGAAACTCCTTTTCGTTGCCAGTTCCGTAGGAGCCATCTGATGGTCGTAAAGGGGGCTGTCTGGGGTCATGATCGGTTTGTGTCTTAATAAAATAATTTCTCCCTTATACCACGTGAGCAAATCCTCGGAAAAAAGCTAGTACTGCAATTAATCAGTTCTTTTAGTCAATCAATTAAAATAAAGTACATTATATGCATGTAAATGTTTTATTTTGTTATGCTCTTTTACGTTTTTTGTCTTTTGTATCCTAATTTTGTTTTTTTTTTTTGTTTCAGGTAAGTTTCAAGGGATCTATTATTTTCCTGTTTAGTAATTCAGAAAATTAAAGGTAAGATTGTTATTCTTTTTATGGTCATTGAACATTTTTTAGCACAACAAACAAGGAGGTTAAATTTCAGTGGTAAATTGCTGCACAAAATTCCCAGGCTTGAGTTAAATCATTAATTTTTTTAATCTTACCGGGAATCGCATTGTCAGTTTATAAGTTTGTAAGTTAGGGCGTATTGTGGATGGGATTGAGAGTGCATTAAGAGAAAGAATTAGGTTAACCGTGATCTGATCAGCCAAGAAATTTGTCACGATGATAAAGTGTATCGTTAGGACTATGAATGCATCTAAAAGAAAAACTGAGGCGTACGAAATGTGATTGTAAAGGAGAATGCTGCGTATTGTATGAGCTGATCGAGAGTCTAATGAAGAGGTTCTGAATATAATGGAAAAAGGTAGAAAACTTTGAATATCGCCAAAAAAGAGATATCTCAGAAACTTAATTTGAATTTTCTCTATCATACTTCAGTTCATGTGGCCCCCAAATCATCGAGCCACTCTCGAGTCTACTTCGCACCAAGGAGTTGTAAAAAGTTCTCAGTATTTTCGAAAACCCTGGCAGTATGCAGACCGAATCCTAACATTTTTAATGATTTACCACTAATTGTCTCTATGTGATCATGAAATGTAGGGAGTTTTTAGGGCTCTAGTGAAAGACGTAACCGAACACTTGGAAACATCAAACCTAAGATTGTTTCGTCTTTCCCATCCACATATATTTGATATATCCGCTTGGAGAAGACGAAAATCGTCCAAAGTTGTCATCTTTAAAAAATGTTGGCCTACCTCTACCTCTAATAGTAGTAATTTGTTGACGTTTATAAATAATTCAATGAATCCTATGAAAGGATTTACTAAACTTAACTAGACTACACCTCGTAGTGGAAGGAAAGACAGAGGGTAGACGGCCGTGGGACGCAAAAGAGCATCATGGCTCAGGAATACAAGATGCAGAAATACTTATCAGAATGGCCCAGGATCAAAGGGAGTTTCAAATGATGGTCGTGTGGAGGGTATCACCAACAGCCGTGAGGTTGGCAGAGCCGAACACCGCTTTGGCCCGCAACGCGTAATCCGATGCATCTTTAGCTCGGACAATTGTTGAACGTCGTGCACCGGAAGAACTTTCACATTTCATCTTGGCGTTTCGTGTCGCCCGTCCACCAGCTCCTCGCCAAGTGTTCGCTACTGAAAATTGTAAGGATGTAACTCGTGTGTATCTACTCAGTAAATAGCTTCATTTGTAATCCATCTTTCTCATTTAACCTCAAATCAATTCACGCGCACCCATCCATACAGTCGATAACCTCCGATAGGAACGCCACAGAAGATGTACTTTGAATTAGAGTGAACAAAATTGAGAGGGTGTATAGTACAGTTCTGTATGATTCTTGTACAGTATAGTTCTGCATGTGGAATAGAATTCGTCTGTCTGACGGTTCAATTTAATAGAGCTTCGTTCGCGAATTTCGAGGCTTTATAAATCATAACGGAAGCGCTGTATATTTAGAAACATAGCCTACGCAGACCTAGGGATGGTTATGCGATATATTATGGATTCGTAGCAAAGAGAAACGGTTATCTGACCACAATAAATCCTTCATGTCTAGTTTGTCTACTAGAACGAAACTAAACATTAGATATATAATAAGATGCATATTATGTTGAGAATTATCATTTCGATGTCTTTTAATATATTGCATTTACGAATTTGATGAATTTAGCATGTATTATGTCGAGCTTATTTATGATGATGATAATTTGTACTCCAACTGTGTATTAAAGTAAATGTGTTAAATGTCAGTTAATATTATTTTAGCAGCAAGTAGAAGAATTTGTGTAACTGAGAAGCATGTTTCAAAGAGATGGAAGAGTAGAAAAAGATGTTGAAAGAAGAGTGAATACGGGCAACAAAATAAACGGAGCACTAAGTACAGTAATTTCTAATAAAAATATGTCATTCGAAGCTAAACTGGCAGTGCACAACGGAGTTTTAGTCCTTACACTTGTGTATGGAAGTGAAACATGGAACTGGCAGAGGAAGGATGAAAGCCGAGTGAACGCGGTTGAAATGCGATCTTTTAAACGAGTGTGTGGAAAATTGATGTATGACAGGGTTACGAATGATGAAATCAGGCAAGAGTGTAAACCTGAGTCAAATATAATTGATAAGATTAATTAAGGGTCTTTAAGATGGTTTGGTCACGTAGAACGAATGGACGACGAAAGAATGGTAAAACAAGTATATATGGCGAAAATGAACGACAACGTGAGACGAGGACGACCAAGGAAGGCGTGGCATGATCAGGTAAACCAACATCTTAAATCTGTCATGTCGAAAGCAGACAGAACCGAAGGGTATGTATGACAAGATGTACGAATGTGAAAGAGGCTAGGAATGTATCCCAGGATAGACGTGTGTGGCGGTCCATTCTCTCTGCCTACCCCTACGGGGAAATGGCGTGATGGTAGCAGTAGTAGTAATATTATTTTAGCATTACCAAAAATTCAGTATGACAGGGTTAGGAATGATGAAATCAGGCGAGAGTGTAAATTTGAGTAAAGTATAATAGATCAGATTAAGAAAGACTATCTGAGATGGTTTGGTCACGTAGAACCAATGGACGACAAAAGAATGGTAAAACAAGTATGTATGGCGGAAATCAGCGGTAACGTGAGACGAGAACAACCAAGGAAGACGTTGCATGATCAGATAAACCGAAATTTTAAGTCTGGTCATGTCAAAAGCAGAAAGATGTATGAATGTGGAAGAAGCTAGGAATATATGCCAGGATAGACGTGTGTGGCGGTCCATTTTCTCTGCTTACCCCTACGGAGAAATGCCTTTTTACATTTTATTTTTTTTGCACCACAACATGCCAGGAGGCCTAATTACAGTGGTGAATTACATCACAGAGCACCCAGGCTTGAGAAAAATCACATTATAATTTTTGTGTTCTCACCGGGAATCGAACCCGGAACCTTCCGTGCGTGATTCAAGCGTCTTGACCACTACACCACGGAGGCCGCCGAATGGCCGCCTTAATGGCAGTAGTAGTAGTAGAAGCAGTAAAAACAAGTTGATGGGTAGAAATTATTGGAAGGAATTCAAGGAAAGAAACGGATTAGGATCCATAAAAAATAAATGTTGTTTGTATAATACAAAATTTTTCTTTATATGAAAAAATAACATCTTTTTTTTTTAATACATTCTCGTTGAATGCAACCTTTGTAGGTCAATGAATATAACATTTTCGCTCCTAACTTTTTTCTACACATTGAATTGAAGATTTTAAGAGCCATAAACATGTCCAGCGCAAAGTTCATCATTTTGGAAAAAACCGCACGTAAATGAGTCCGATAGTTATTTAGTACATCGAGAACACACATACAAACATTGCCTTTCACATTTATATACTAGCGGACCCGAGAGACGTTGTCCTGCCCGAACGTTGGCTTACCTGCTATTAGCTTGGAAAAATACTTTGTATTGATAAGTAGGTACTTGTTTGCGATTAAATTTCAAAACTTAAAATTGTCAATATACAAATATTGAATTTAAGTAGGTACCTAGGTACTTGTTTATGGTTGAAATCCAAAACAAAAAATAATTCATTTTCAAATATATAATTATTTTGGCCAATGTCAAACTCGGCTCTTCTCGCCAATAAGGGAGCACTTTATTTATGAATGCAACTTTCAAAAATGTATTAAATGTCAGTTAATATTATTGAAGTTTTTTTTATTTTTTTATTTAATAGCATAATTATACATTTTTACAATTTAAAAAAATTTCACTTGTTATATTTTTACTAAAACTAAAATCCCACCAAGCCACTTTTTGTAGCTTGTTGGTGAAAATTATATTTATACTGACTTAATAATATTATTTACATTTATAAAAATAATGAATAACATATAAAAATTAACAGCCGGAAAGATCAGAATAAACATGTTTAAACAAATAATAATATTTAAATTTATTTTTCAAATACAAGAAAATATATGAAAAAATAAAATATTTACACCTAAGCTACTATTCATATATAAACTCTTGATCTCTTAGCCACTCTCTTATTTTGCTCTTGTTACAATGTGAGTTAAATTTAAGTTCTTTTGGTAATAAATTAAAAAATCTAGGTACTAAATATTTGAGAGTTCTATTTCCATATTTATTACATACTTTTGGTACTACCAAGCCATCATTAGACGTGAAGCGTGTATTATGGTTATGTTTGAGAGGATTATCAAAAATATTACCAAAAAGTATTACCAAAAATCCAGAAAAAATAAATAAATGGGTAGAAATCATAAGGAATTTAAGGAAATAATTCGATTGAAATCCACAAAAAACAAATGCTGTTTGTAAACAAAAAAATAAATTTTTCATACCCAATAAAACAAAATTTTTCCATTTTTTTGCAAATGCATTCTCCTCGAACGTAACCCTGGTAGATCGATGAATTAAACATTTATGCTCTTAACTTATTGTTTACATAATAGATTGAAGATTTTAATATCTACGAACACGCACAGCGCAAAGATCTATATTTCGCTGAAAACTTCACGTAAATCGGTTAAGCCGTTTAGGAGGACTACGGTGACATCACACGTACAGAGGAATTATATGTGTAAAGATAATTTAAAAACAATAAGTATACACGAACGTTTAATATGATCTACAAAGCTCATAGCAAAACTCGTATTCAACCGCTCCGAACTGCAGTTTATTTAAGTTCTAGACAGAATAGAATCCAACAATTACTTGGAACTTTAGCCTCCCTTGTTGCCCCCTCGCAGCCTCCCTTCCTTCCCTCCATCGCCATTTGTCCTCGATTCAGAATTGGCCGCCTCGTATCAAAGGATCCCCGAATCCAAGACTGAAACTTTCAGATTGGAAAACTGAAAACCCGAGTACGGCGATTGTTCGCATTTTTCAGATTTCGGGAGAGGTCCTCGTGAAAACTCCGCTGAAAATTGATTCGAATGAAACTTTTCAGTGAGATGAATCATATGCTAGTTATTTCAAATGATAATGAGAATGTTGGAATTTAGGAAACAGATTTTAGACTTGATATATCCTCATAAAATGATTAATTGTAATATTGATTCTACATTTCGTTTAGAGAATGTACTCCTGAATGTCCCCAGTCGGCGATTGAGAGCGTACACAACATTTTTTCTTCCAACCTTCAATAATAATATGGCGCACTTTAATGCATTATCACGTATGTTAAGATTGTATAATAATGTAGAAAGTAATGCTGAGATTGATATCTTTAGGTATATGTATGTGTACGTGTATATGTATATATGTATGTATGGTTTTGTACGTGTGCATGTACGGGAATAGATATGGATATGGATAAAGATATAGATATACATATAGATATGTAAAGAAATAACGTTTTTTTTTATAAAAGGCTTTGTGCATATTTATTATGTACACACTTCTGTTTTAAATTTTGGTATTCCGGTTTTGTATTTTTTTATATATTATAATTGCGATGTCATATACTTATTTTTGCTTTTTTTTGCATTTTTCTAAATATTATTTGAAAACATAAATTACATGTATTTTTTTTTCGCTCCTTATATTTTAGTTAGTAGTAATTATTATTATACAACTATGTAGTGTTATCATATGTTTTCACGTAAAGGAAAAATCCTTAATCCTAATATCCTCGTTAAAAATATCGAAAAGCCATTATAATTGGATTGTTGAGTCCTGTAAACAAAAAAAAAATTATACATGACTTTAAAAAATAATAAAAATGTAATATTTTATGTAAATAATAAATAAATAAATTTAACGATACATTAAATAATTTTAGAAAAACTGTAACGCAATTTATAAAATCAAATACTATTTTTATTTTTATTATTTTAGTTAAGTAAAATAATTTGTAATAACCTGTTAGTAATATTTTTTGTTATAACTTTTATAACACAATAGAATTCAATTAAGCTAGCCAATTGAAAAAATATATATTATAAATTATTTTTTTTCTTTTTTTGTGAAAGCTGTTTTGACATAAAATTGATGAACAATATCAAAAATAACAATTTGTGATTATCATATGTATTGTTTATTTATTTATTTATTATACTGCACAAGTACCTTTTACAATATAAAATATACAAAATAAATACTTAGATATACAAAAATTTAAAAACAATATTTAAACATGGGTATAAAGGACCTGCTTAGGTTTATAGCCTTTGAACAAATAAATTATTTTGAAAAATCCCCGAGCTTATATTTAAAACCGCTTGTAAGACACCATTTTTTTATATCCAATATCCTGAAGCATTATACTTTCCCATTCACCTTTCATCGGATATTCTCATATATCCTTTCTTATTTTATTAAATCCTTCCAGGAATTGATTACAAATCTCTGTTCGTACTTTTATATTGCTTAAAAAGGATTTCTGTATGAATGGGAGAAAGCACCGTGAGCGCCTCCCACATTTTTAATATCAAGAAATACATATTTAAAGCGCAAATATTGGCTCTTCCTTGAATTTAAATTGGATAAGTAAAATAAAAGAATTCAATATAAGATGGCGGGCGTGTTCGCAAACGCTCTAATTGTAAGTACAATTTATGTGCTGTAATTAATCGAACAGGGAGAAGAATTTAAAAATCGAATTCTTCGGAATAATTAAACGATTCCCGCGCTTTTCTCGATCATTACACCCCTATTGAAAATTATCGAAAGCTTTTTGTACGTATATATTGGAAAACGAATTTACGATACCCAGAATTCGATAACCTAGAAACGGTAAGACTGGATACGAATTCGTGGAAAAAAACGAACGCAACTTATGTTTGTCTTTACATACATAATTGTCATGTACGTGTGATGTCACCGAACTTCTGAGCGGCCTAACAGATTAACGTGCGGTTTTCAGCGAAATGTAGATATTTGCGCTGTGCGTGTTCGCAAAATGAAAATTTTTAATCGAATCTGTGAAAAAAAAGTTAGAAGCACGTATATTTTTTTCAGCGACCTACCCAGGTTGCATTCGACCAAAAAGCATTAAAAAAATAATGGAACGATGTTGTTTTTTTGTGTTTCAAAGGTTTGTTTTTTAATGTTTACAATCATCATTAGATTTTTATGTATCCCAATGAGATTGTTGTCTTACATTTTTTATAATTTCTTCCCATTTATTTATTTTTTATTGGATTTTTGGTAAAACTTAAATAATATTAACGGACATTCTATACATTTTTGAAAATCGAAAAGAAAAGAAAGTGCACCCTTGTTGATGAGAAGAGCCAAGTTTGACAGTTGTTAAAAGAATTCTATATTTGAAAATGTATTATTTTATGTTTTGGAAATCAACCATAAATAAGTACCTAGGTATATTAAATTAAATTAATTAAGTAAGTTATAACTAGTTTTTAAAGTTTTTTTTACAACTTTCTAAACAACTTTTACAACAACCATAATACAAGATACTCCAATAGGGATCCGATACTAAGTGAAGGGGTCAACACTGTTCTGGCATCGAGCCAAAACTATTGCGTTGGCAAGAAGGTCCATAATTTTTGCCAGAATTGCGGAAGAGCAGAAGTGTTGTGTAGTTGAGGAAGGTGTTTTTTTTTAGAAAATAATTATTTGCGTTCTTATGTTTTACCCAAATATTTTATTTTGAAGGTCATTTTCAACGAGTTGTAAATAATTCGCTTTTAGAAAATGGGAATTAAGTTGGGGCAAAGTGGGATTCGAACCACGGACCTTTGAGCCGTGAGTCCGAGACACTAGCCACGGGATTACAACCCGATTCAACCTGTTGACCTCGATCTTCATGACATTGGTCATTGAGAGGTTGATGCATGCCGCGGATTGGAGATGGATGTTAAAAATAAAATATAATAATAAAGAATAATTTTATAAAACCAAATAGCAATCGTGAAGTTTCGTATATGTATAAATTGAATTGTGTATATTTTAAGTATGTATGACCCGACAAGGCACAGGGAGAAGATTTCAGAGTAATAATGCGCCAAGCTATAGAGGAGCCCAAACGAAGAAAAACCATTCTGTGTCTATTGTGTATTAAGTTAGCTACACTTCGCAGAAAAATAATGGGCCGTACTAAGGTCGAGAATTGCCAAATGGATATTAATTTGCATTGTCAATACTTTTAAATATGTACCTGTGTATTTATTATTGCATAGTTATTCCAATTAATTTAAATAAAATGAAAATATTTGAAACTAATTTTCTGTGGACTCCTTTAACACCTTTGACGCTCCTACTGCTGCAACCAAACATACTGTAATTCACCATAGTCGAGTTATTTGTTATAACGTAAATATCAAGTTATTTACAAACAATGCCAAGCACAGCGACAAAAGCATCCGACAGAACCGTTATGTGTATGTTGTCAAAGAAAACAAAATAACCACCAATTTGTTGCTAACCAACATCGCTTGCGTTTTATGAAACATAGTGATAGGGTTTCTCTATAGGTTACGCATTATTCCTCTAAAGAGAAGGTGAAGATTAAAAATTATTTCCGTTTTTTTGTAATTTTATAGGCTATCGAAATAGAAAATCGTTACGCGTTCAAATAAACTATAACATTAAATAAGTAACCTTGTTTTATTATTTGTTGTATACACGGTGTGGGGGATTTAAGGGTGGGACGTGGGGAGGCATCTGAAGGTCTTTTTTGTCGAAAATTGATAGAATAACGACGACTACAAAGAGAGACTCTTCGGGAATACGCTATCTCCTGGGAATAGAACTGCTTGTTAAGGAGACTAGAAAAGTCTTGTACTAAATCCAAATAATATAAGTTATTTATTGTGTTTGCAGTAAATTTGTAGAAGTGCATATTAAAATTTCTTTAAGTATCCAAAATAAAATACTTTTATTCTACTATGTTTTAAGCAAATCCAACTCTATGCAGAAAGGCTGGGTTTTTTTTTTAAATTTTAAATTTTTTGACCCCTGTATTTAGTAGCCTTACGTGGCTGAGATACTCGGAAAAAAATCGTTTTGGTGTATCTTGGAAATGGGATGTTCGATCACTGATTTTGGTTTATTACCTTTATGAATCCAATCACCATTGTTGCAAAGTCCAAGAACAATAGCGCGTGATGACTCAAATCGAATCGGTGCAACATCGTTTGCTAAGAAAAGTAGCATGGATGATTGGCCTCGAGAGGGGAGACTACGCTTACGTCAATGTTAAAAATCCATCCACGTACCATCCATGTACCATCGTTACTGGAACAAGTGGCATTCAATGTTCCGATCCGCCGGTTGCGAAATAATAATGTGCTGTTTCTCGATCAACACAGCGCAAACTATGGCTTGCTTGCACCAATTGTGTCCCGATTGTGTCGTATTTAAAACTCGAGACAGGATCTGGACCTTTTTGGTGTAAGTCTTTATTGATTTAAAAAATTACTTAGATAGACTGGATCTTGTCCTCAGGTAGTAATTTTATTTTTTTGTCCTAGCTTTAATTTTATTTAATTGTACTTTTTTTTTTCAAAGAGAAATATTTGCGTTCTCATGATTTATCCAAATATTTTAATTTTGAGGGCCATTTTCAACGAGTTGTAAATAACGCACTATTAGAAAATGGACTCGAGTTGGGGTAGAATGGGATTCGAACCACCAACCTTTGGTCCATCAGTACGAGACACTAGCCACAGGACGACAACCCGATATATTATTAGTGTCTGTATTTATTAAAAGTCATTGTATTTACTATTGTTAGAATGGACTGCATAAATCCGTCAAATAAATAAATAAATAACTACTTTTAACGATAGTGTGGATATCTGTTAAAAATATCCCATCTTTTCTGCATTCTGTTTCAAGATAATGGCGTTGTTAACTGAAAAATGGGCACTGAAATAACAGATGTTTGATACTCTGTGAAGAAATATCATCGCATGGACAATAGTCATCTTTCCTTAATTTTAACTTATACAGGTAACTTCTCATAGCCCCGTGTCCGGTAAAAAAATATTTTTTTGTTAGTAAAGATATAACTTAATATCATTATATATTCGAACGTGTTTTAAAACTACCGAAATTAAAAAAGTTTACACTCCGCGGAACTGATTCCGTTGAGCGCCTGGCTAATACTGACGAAAACAATGGCTCATTTAAACAATGCCAACCATTTATTACAAAACAAAGTGCAACTCACGCCTTTAGAAGCTTTTCAAATAAAGTTGAATGCACATTAAAAAATTTAATTGAACTGATTTTCTTAATTAAATACAAAACGACAGCCGGCTTAGCGCAAAAAATTGACTTTTTCGAAATTTTCTAGCTCTGGTTGACGGTCAAAAGTAGTATCGAATATTTTTTTTGATATTTTTTTCATTCCGAGTAATCTAAAAGTCAACTTTTTAGAACCCTTTCATTTAAAAATTTTGAAAAAAAATTATCGGCCCACCCTAATGCACAACACTCTTTCGTCTATCGTTCTTGCTCAAATTATGATGCTTTTTTTCATCTATTTATATATTTAACATGCCCCTTAATTTATTTAAAAATAAATGAAGACTCATTTTTTCTGGCTGCGATACGCTCAAACTTGCTATTTTATGATGCTCACTACTGCTACACAAATACACGCAAACCCACCTTTACATTTACTCTCATACAAATACACACAAACACACCCTTTTGTTATACCACAATTTAAAATGGATTATTTTTATTTAGACAGTTCGCTTGTCTGTCTTTAAACCGTATCTTTTTAATGTTATTATATCATTGTTGACTGTTTGCTAAGGGGCTGATCCAGTCTTCTAGTCTACAAACATTTGACCACAAAGATAATGCTCTAAGAATTAATATTCGAATAAGAATTCGTTTTTTTTTTTTTTTTGAGTTGTGGTATCTTCGTTCTGGCGCGACGCGGTGTAAAGCTTGCGTGGAGCACCCGACAATAGATCTCCCACGCCACACAATGAAACCGATTATCTAACAACGGATAATATTTGTTGCCAGGCATTGTTGCCCCAAGTGCTTCAGATAGGCGGTGCGAGGTCACACATTTCCTTATTTCTAAGTCAAAAATAGATACGAGATTTTATATATTACACGACGCTACCGTATGAGGATATATCGCCAATTCATCATGCCGTTTTATTTATTAAGAAGTTTTTTTTTTAACCAATACAGCAACACAATTAATAAACAATAAATAAATAATATTTTAAGAAAAAAATATTTAAATTTCTAATGTTTAACAAGGCTTTATATTGATTATTATTTTATATTACCAGGCATCTATTTAAATTTTTGCAAATAAATTTTGTGTAAAAAATACGTATGCTTTTAGTTCTTCATAATGTTTATATTACGTTTTTAATTTATGTAAGTTCTCCAACGTTTTTCTTTGTAAAGGAAAAATATGAAACCTGCTGACAAGCCGGTTTCGCGGTTTAGTGGGTTCCATTATTTTTCCTTTTATATTTTTCTGTGCATGTTTACCTTCTTAAATAAAAATAAGTAAAAAAAAAATATTAAAAAATATAAAATTATGGGTTTTACATAGGAACAAAAATACAAAAAATAAAACCATCATTTCGCTAGAAGTCAAAGGAAGTTGAATGGGAAAATAGAAAAAGAAAAGAAGAAGCGAGAAGAAAGAATAAGTAAATATAAAATAATGCAAAAAGAAACAAAAATGAAAATAGAAATACACATACAACGTACATATACACATACAACGTACATATATACATTCAAATAATTAAATTAATTCCTAATTCCTAATTAATTATTAATTCCTAAATTAAAAACAACTACTGCACAACATCATTATACTTACAGAGGAATATTTTTCTTTAATGAAATGAACAAAGATAATAAAAAGTACAGTCAGGAATACAATATATTAAAGAAAGAAGTGAAAAGTTACACCTATAATTCTTATTTATGTAACACTGATTAAAAACATCGTTTATATTTTTTTTGTAATTTATTTTTGTTATACTAAAAATATTATTCATTTAAATGAAATAAACTATTGTAAGACGTCACTCTCCATTATGTACACAAGAATTGTTTATTTCTTTTACGTAATAGGAAACGTTAATGTAAATATATGTATGTGATTAATGTAAAAAAATTGTATTAATTTGTAATATTGTATTTTTATTTGATATTAATAATACAATAATAAAAAAAATACATACACATACATTTATACATACACACATAAACATATATGCCTACACCAGAGGCGAATCGTCAAAATAAGTGATTATGCACAGCTTACCATTATATTTGACTTTCGAAATTAAATATGTTTATGCGACAATAAATAAAATAACTGTCATTTATGATAAATCACCACCACCGTTTTTATCTTCCTACAAAAAAAATATCTTTGAAGTGCGTCCAGCGGCCAGCTCGTTCTCAGTGAACGATGAAACAAGCTGATTACCTCAGCTTATTTCTCCATACAAAAATTACACTTTATTTTACGTCTTTAAATCTAGTGGCGTTTTTCCGTACTAAAACAACCTACTGATTAAAAATATTATTTTATGATTCTCTATTTGGAAACTATTCGAATATTATTTCCGAAAGCCTTTTTTTCTTTGATAGGATACCGTTGACATATTATGTACCACATACGACATGTGGCGTTTGATGTAAACGTTTTTAGCATTATTCATTTTACATAAAATCCCATCCCTGATGTATGGGAGCGAAGTATGGACTTGGAAAAACAGGGATGAAAGTAGGCTGAATGCTGTCGAAATGCGATCTCTCAGGCGAATGTGTGGTAAAACTATGTACGATAGATGCACAAATGTTGAGATCCGTACATTATGTAAGGCTGAGACAAGCATCATCGACAAAATCAAGAAAGGAGCTCTGCGCTGGTTTGGACACGTAGAACGAATGGACAGCGAGAGAGCGGCTAAGAATATTTACAATGCGAATGTCGATGGATGCAGAAATAGAGGAAGACCGAGAAAGACATGGCATGACCAAATCCAACAAATACTTAAAGATGGGCATGTCCAATGTCGGAATAATCGGCGCGCGTGCATGAGAAGATGTATGAATGTAGAGGAAGCGAGATCTGTATGCAAAGATAGAGTGTTGTGGCGTTCTATCCTCTCTGCCTACCCTTACGGGGAAACGGCGTGATGGTTTGTTTGTTGTGTTTGTTTGGAATCGGCCAGTGCTCAGTATTGACAGTTACTGCTGACTGTCATTTTGGTACTATGGCAAATTGTATTTTTTCAATTTCTATACTTCTTCATGGACCAGGTGGATTTATACAATTTTCAGGCGTTGCCTAGGATGTAGGTAAAATAATTCAATTAGATGAATCTCTCCCGCATAAATAAAGGTTTCAGCTCTTTAACTTCATAAACATCGACAGATGAAATAATTGAAGGAATATAGATGTTTAAATATGGGCAGAATGGTGAATGTTACGCAGTGTGTAAAGTGGCCACTTAAACCAGCCATTGACAGATCGTAAGCCCTGTAGATGCCTAGACTTCTATATTACCTTCTCTTTAATGTTCTTCATCTACGTTGTAATATGTTTTTCATTTAAGAAAAATAATTTACTTTGTCACCACATGCTAAGGATTCATTCAAATGATTTAGAGAACAAGTGGGTTTTCAGTTTCTTCCGAAACATCACTTCACTCTCACAGTTTCGGACCTCTGCTGGGAGAGCTTTCCACGACGTAGGGCCTGCGACCGCAAATGCGCGTTTGCCGAATTTAGTGCGCCGTTTGCGTAGATGTATAATAACGTTTCCTTTCGACGTAGATGTATCTGATCTAAGCGTGAGACGTCTGTCAGCTTGTTTATCTGGAATGCAGAGTTGTGCAGTGCTTATACGTAAGCCAACAGAGTTTGTATTCCACCCTCTGTGGAAAACGTAGCCTGGGTAATTCCCGAAGTAGTGAAGTGATACGACTGAACTTAGAGATTCCAAAAATTAGTCTCGTTGCGGCAGTCAATATAGACTATAGGCGAGTCATTTTATTCATTGGTAGACCTGCGTAGATACCATTACAATAATCGACTCCATTCGATACCATTACATTAATTGTCGGGCGGCATCAACTGGCAAATTTTTGCGTATGCTTTTAATTTGTCTGAGCTGGTAGAAGCATGAACTTATCGTTTTACTAATTTGAGCGTTAAGAGTCTAGAGAAAGGTCAGAATTAAGGATGACTCCCAGTAGTTTAACGGTGGGTAAAGCGGTACTCCTTACATCGGGTAGTGCCGTATCCAGAATCAAATTCTGTCGTCTGGCTGAAGCTATCCATAGTTGTATAACTATAAATGCTGTAAATGTTACAAAAAATATTTTTAAATCTTCAATTTATTCCAAATGCATCCACTGGGTGCGATCGATAATTTATGATGATGAGTAATGTAAATATTTATTTATTTATTTACACTCTTTATCAAAATACAATTCCATGTTCACTTTGCCCAGCTAACAAGGGTACATACCCCTTTCCAAGCTAGGCAATTACATTTTGAAATATTAAAATAGTTAACAAATTAATATAGAGCACAGACAAACAAAATATAAACTTATTTGGGTTGTGGTCCTGTGGCTAGTGTCTCGGACTCACGGACCAAAGGTCTGTGGTTCGAATCCCACTCTACCCCAACTTGATTCCCATTTTCTAATAGTAAGTTATTTACAACTCGTTAAAAATGGGCCTGAAAATTAAATATTTGGGTAAATCATAAGAACGCAAATATTTCTTTTTTAAAAAAAAATAAAAAATCGGATACACATTTTGATACATATACACACAGCATACACATGTTCATACACACACACGTACATACACCCATGCGCATACACATACATACATTCATAAAAACATAAACAATTTATTTACGCCAAACTTCATGGTTGTCATCTATAAATATATAGTTTTTAAATTATTCCTTATTTTTTATATTAAATATGTTTAAATAAAGAGGAAATTCATATAATTATCTAAAAATACCGTCAATAAAAAATATGGTTTCATTATTTTTAATAGTCCTTTTGGGCTCACACAAACGTCGAATACAACTAGAACCCAAGAAAGGAATATTCTTGAATTTCTTTTAATACAATTTTCATCGAGTGTTCCAATTATTAACCCTTAGTAAACTCGGAGCGGCCCCGGAAGGGTCTCCGCGCCCGAACCGCTCGTATTAAATCGGCCCTTTTATGGACCTCCGAGATTCGACAGGCTTCTGGAATACAAAGCAGATTATCGAACGAAATTACTGCTGAGGAGGGAAGAAAATTTTGAAATATTGACACACATTTTTTGCCATCGACTTCATAAGGCGCGTGACCTTATTTCCGCCACGCGGTTCATAGTTTATTAACTAATGGGCAGATCGCAATAGAGACGAAGGAATAACCCGGGTGCTACCGTGGTAGGTCCATGAAAAACCCGTGGCTCGAATCGCGCTCGACCTCAGCTTTTTATTTTTTATTTAAATCTTAAAATAGGGCACACATATCATACATATTGTTATGTGTGTTCTAATAATAACATTGTAAATATATTTAATTTATAAATTGTTTATCACATATGTCTTGACCATTATTTTAAATTTTGATATGTTTTTTTCTTCATAAATATTTTTTTCCATTTCGTAATACTTTTTAATTGCTTTCAATAAAATTGAATTTTGTGACTTTGCCTTTTTCCTAAATGGAAGTCTAATTTTGTTCTTTTCTCTAGTATTGTGATTGTGTTCATGCTGGTTCCGATCATTTTTTTTCCAAAATTCTGTTTTTTTATTAGAGTTTATAATTTTATGAACAAATATCATTGTATTGTAAAATATTCTTTGTTTATATGTTAATAATTTCATTTCATTTACCATCGACTTTACCCTCGTATATCTGTTTTTTTTCAAAATGATTCTAAAGGCTTTATTTTGTAATACAGTTAGTTTATCTATGTTTTTTTTGTTTGATAAAAATAAAATGCTACTACAGTAGTTAACGTGTGGTTCAATAATTGCTTTGTAAATAGTTTTGCAGGAGTCCTTATCAATAAATCTTCTGATCCTTCCCAAAATTGATATTTTTTTTGCAATCTTATTTATTACCATCTTAGCGTTTTGGTGAAATGTAAGTTTTGAATCCAACATTACACCTAAATATTTAATTTCAGTGACTTCATTAAGTTTTTCATTTTCTATTACAATTGATGGTGTAATTTCTATTCTTTTGTTTCCTATATTCATATATTTAGTTTTGTTAACATTTAATTTTAATTTATTAATTTTTAGCCACAGTGATACACTATTAAGATCATGATTTATTTTAAAAAGTTTTTTCAAGACAATTGACAGGCTAACAAAAAAGCCCTTATGGTTTGGCAGGGATTGTTAAAGATAGATAAGTACATTCTTTAAATTAAGGAATGATGACTAATGTCCATGCGATGATATTTCTTCACAGAGTATAGAACATCTGTTATTTCAGTGCCCATTTTTCAGTTTGCAACGCCATAATCTAGAAGCAGAATGCAGGAAAGATGGAATATCCTTAACAGATATCCACACTGTAGTAAAAAGTAGTTATCACGCGCCATTGTTCTTGAACTTTGCAACAATGGTGATTGGACTCATAAAGGTAATAAACCAAAATCAGTGATCGAACATCCCATTTCCAAGACAAACAAAAACTTTTTTTTTTTCTGAGTACCTTAGCCTTGTACATGACACGTAAGGCTACTAAATACAGGGGTCTAAATATATATTTTTTTAAAATAGTACATCCGGGTCCAGTTCCCATACGCAGTTTACGGATCTCGACATTTGTGCACCTATCGTACATCGTTTTACCACACATTCGCCTGAGGAATCGCATTTCGACAGCATTTTACCTACTTTTATAATTATTTTTCCAATTCAATACTTCACTCCCATACATTAGAGTTGGCACTAGAACTCCACTGTGAACTGCTAGTTTTGCCTCCTGCGATAAACATTTGTTTGCCAAAGTAGATTTCAGTGCACCGTTCACCCTGTTCCCGGCACTCGCCCCTCCTTTCCATCCCTAGTAAACATACTTACCAGCAGCACGATCACAAATGACTATCGACGTGCTAATTAGCGGCGTGATAATAATTTTTCACCGTGGTTGTTTATCGTATGCGCGGTCACAATGAAACATCCGTGAAAGTTATCGATCGGAATTATTATATTTTTTTAATATTGTCATACTTCAACTTGATGCTTGGCAACACCTAATATTAAATGTCAAAATTCAAAATATTTACGTTTCGCAACGCATAAGCAATCACATATTTGAATTTTACCGGTGTAAATATGGAGAATATTCCTCAACTGAAAGTAAAGTAATTTTGTTTTATTTTTTTGTTCACAATTTATCATGCTATTTATTTGTTTTGAATCAAATTGAGAAAGCTATTAAACTAAACAATTGTTGAAGGCGTTTGGCGTTTTGCAACGCGACTGCGATAACTTCAGCGTGTTCATAATTGTTCGTTGTGATCGCTCAAATACTTAGCACGTTTTTTAGCACGTCGATAGTCATTTGTGATTGAGCCCCAGGTACACAAATTCTCTTACCCGATTCAGAATATCTCCGTTCACACTGATCTCACATTCAGTTATATTTTCATCCCTTTCAAAAATCATCACTTTCGATTTATCAACATTCATAAGCAAATCGCTTTTCTTGCATACATCGTAGACTTTTGTTACCAAGAATTGCAGGTCTTAAATAATTTTGAAATTGATGTACACAGCTTTGGTTAGGAGCCAGTTGGAATACAACTCAACTATATGGACTCCGTATCATAGTTATCATTAATATACTCTAGAAAGAGTTCAAAATAAGTTTTTTAGATACATTAACTTTAAACTTGGAATCAGATATGAATTTACTATGATTTTTTATTAAATACTTTGAACTTGTTGAAACTTACTGAGAGAAGAAAAATTATAGATTTTCTGAATTTATTTAAGATTGTCAACTTTACATGGGACTCCCCAAATCTATTAGCACTCATTGACTTCAAGGTACCTGGACGAATGACTCGTCAAGTACCTCAGTTTAGTTGCAACAATTCGCGAACCGTATACTCGTATAATGCTATTCTGAATCGACTCCCATGTTCTCGGCAATAACTATTCCGACGTTGCTGATATTTTTCACTTAAAGTATAGCTTATATACATCAACTCTATTTAATAATTTCAAAGATGATAAACGGTAATATACATTTTTTAGATTATAGTGCTTTCTATGTTTACTTTAGTATGGGTACTTTTGTGTACCATATTTACGTGTAAACGTATTATTTAAATTACTTTTACCGTCATTATTATTTTTTTTTTTTTTTGACACCAAAGAATTTTATTGTATTTAATATACTTATATTTTGTACCTTTTAAAGAAAAATAAATATAAATTCTTTTCCTTTTAAAATTTTATCTGCACACATTTTTCAATTGTTTTTTTATATCTAAATATGTTCTTTATACAAAACTGCTTTATTTATGTAAAATAATACTTTTATATTTAACTTTAAGTTTTTCACATTATATTAAAATGTTTATATTATTTTTAATATGTATCTTTATTATTATTATTATTATGGATAATTTATATAGCGCCATTTTCATAATAAAATACCTCAAGAGCGCTTTACATAGTGATTCTATTGTAAAATTAATTTAATTGAAGCCTTTAAATTTGTAATTTAATTAAAACAATTTATTTTGTTGTCACATGCTACGGATTTATTCAAATGATTTAGTGAACAAGTAGGTTTTAAGTTTTTTCCGAAACATCACTTCACTTTCACAGCCTCGCACCTCTGCTGGGAGAGCATTCCATGCCATAGGGCCTGCGACCGCAAATGCGCGTTCACTAAATTCGGTGCGCTGTTTGCGTAGAGGTATAATAACTTTTCCTCTCGCCGTAGACGTAGCTGATCTAAGCGTGAGACGCCTGTCAGCTAGTTCATCTGGAATGCAGAGTTCCCTTAGATATTCAGGAGCAGAGTTGTGCAGTGACTTATACATAGCCAACAGAGTTTGTATTCGACCCTTTGTGGAAAACGTAACCAGTGTAGTAATCATTATACGGTAAAAGGCACTGCGTGCCGTGTATATTAATAAATAAATAAATAATAAAATCTGAAAACCTCTTTTTTCTAGTTCTTTATTTATATAATGGTTAAAACTTTGTATACGAAAGTTTGCCCACTTTTTCGTTTGGTTCACTTCGCCTGCAATGAGCCCAATTGTCTTGTGATTTATTACGGACGGACGAGCGTATTTTTATTATTTTTTTAAGGCAGGTAAAATGGATTCAAGTTGGCTATTGTTATAAGCCTCAGGTTGAAATAATTTGATGACTAATATATGACAGGTCACCGCCATTTTGAAAAACGTAATCAGGGTTGCCGCAACACAAAAAAAAAAATAACAAAGATTAACAAAATTAAAATATATTTTAAAAAAAATAACACTATAATATGACGAGAGGAGAGGGGTTGGAAAGGAAAGAAGAAGTATAAAGGAACAATTTAAATATTTAGATAGTGACATTTCAATCTTGACTAAAATGTAAATAAAGAAGGGGTCTCTCACATAAGTGGGTAGATTGTTCCACAATCGAGCGACTTCTACTGTGAAAGAAAAGGCAATAAAATTAGAGCAATGACAGGGTATTGAAAGGGTTCTCTCGTTACTAGAACGAAGAGATAGTCCGTGTTGTGAAAGTATACAAAGTTAGTAAAGAAAATATATTACATATTAAATAAATACATATAAGTTAATACGTATAAAAATGTTATTTTCATGTACTCGTAAATATTTTTCAATAATCAAGGAATTAAAAAATAAAAAAACATATGCTGCATGTAAATTCTGTTTTTGTAATAGCATTAAATGTTAATCTTATTTTTCTTTTCATGGTCATATGTCATACCATATTTATATGCTACTATAAACTTATAAATTATTAAAAAAAGGAATGACCCACGCTCGGACGCTGAAGTATTTGTGGGCATTTTGTTTTAGTTGTAAAGAGATCAACGAAAAGCCGGCAGATCTATCTCAAAGAATTCTAAATTATATGACGAATTGACTAATCTACACATTCTAGACATTGGGGCATAAAAACAAATATTGCTCTTTGGAGATTTGATAAATATTAGATTTTGACTTCTGGTGACACGGTTGGGAACATGAAAAGAAATTTACTGCAAAAGAGATCGGACATCACTTATACCATTCAGAAAATTCATTTTGAAAATGCATGTAAGGTCCATCTTCGTTCTACGTTTGTCTGATGAAAACAGGTTAACAGATTGCTCTTTTTCAAAAAAGGAATAAAAATCCTTTCGCAATCCGAGCAAATGTATCAAAAGCCATATCTATTGAAAGAATAAAATTGTTGCTTAGCCAGATAATAAGTCGTCGATCGGAACAAGTGGAAATCGGAAGGAGCAATGTCCGGTGAATATGTCGGGTGGAGTAGAACTTCCCCTTTGAGCGTTTCCAAGTATGTTTTGACTGGCCTCGCAACATGTAGCCGAACGTTGTCATGCTGCAAAATGACTTTTTCGCGTCTCTTCTCGTATTGCGGCCGTTTTTCCTCTATGCTCGGTTAAAACGCACGGCGTACAAATGCAGTGATACGCCATTAGGTGCAGAAAGGGAATGATGATGATAAAATACATCCGTTTACTTGTATAGTATTTTCAGATTAAAAAAAATAAATTATACGTTGAAATATTGTGGCAGCCCTGAGTCATAGTGACGTTTTTCACCCATGACGGGACTCGACCTGAATACAATCGTAGGAAGTGACACTCGACACTACCACCAAGCCACCAGACGTAAACGGAGGAAGCAATCTTCGTTGTCTCGGAAACGTTTCATTGCGCCCAGTAAATAAGCGGATCATGATTTTTTTCCTCAAAAACCCTCTTCAATGTTTTCTGTCGAAAGGAAAGTACCAATAGTCCGACCGTTTGAATGTTTAAAAGGATATGCGGTCTGACTTTTTTAATAAAAACGTATTCTACCACAACACGGACTATCTCTTCGTTCTTGTAACGAGAGAACCCTTTTAATATTTTCATCTTAAAAAAAACATTTCGCTATCCAAGTGACTTGCTCTTCAAAGAATTCAGAGTACTGAATATTATTCAACAGTATATATTGAGAACGGTAGTGGTTACACACATAAAGAGAGACATTTACCCGAGCGTCAACCACAACCATAATACAAGATACTCTAATAGGGATCTGATACTAAGTGAAGGGGTCAACACTGTTCTGGCATCGAGACAACACTATAACGTAGGCAAAAAGGTCCATAACCTTTTGCCAGAATCGTGGAAAGACGGGAGTGTTGTCAAGTTACGGAAGGTGTTGACCTCGATCTTTCATGACATTGGTCGTAGGGAGTCAGAAAAGTTGATGCATGCCACGGATTGGAGAACCTTACTGGATGTCAAAAATAAAATATAAAAATTAAGGAATAATTTAAAAAAAATATATTTATAGATGACAACCATGAAGTTTCGCATAAATAAATTGTCTATGTTTTTATGAATGTATGTATGTGTATGCGCATGGGTGTATGTACGTGTGTGTGTATGTACATGTGTATATATGTGTATATTTATATATACATGTGTGTATATGTGTGTATGTCTGTATGTATATGAATCAAAATGTGTATCCGAATAAGTTTATATTTTGTTTGTCTGTGCTCTATATTAATTTGTTAACTATTATAATATATAAAAATGTAATTGCCTAGCTTGGAACGGGGTATGTACCCTTGTTAGCTGGGCAAAGTGAATATGGAATTGTATTTTGATAAAGAGTGTGAATAAATAAATAAATAAATACCCTTTTTTCGCTCTAATTTTCTTGCCTCCTCTTTTACAGTAGTAGCTTCTTGATTGTGGAAAAATCTACCCACTAATGTTAGGGACCTTCTTATTTTACATTTAAGTCAAAATTGAAATGTCACTATCTAAATATTTAAGTTGTTTCTTTATCCTTCTTCTTTCCTTCCAATCCCCTCTCCTCTCTTAATTTTTTTTGCATAAAATCATAAGATTCAATTTGTCCATGTACTTGTAATTTTCTCAGACTGAACGGTTTGGGTAGGTAGGAAGAAATTGCCTTAAGGCAATATGCCCGCCCGCCCTTATATGTATATAAATTTTATATATATTATATATACTAGCGGACCCGACAGACGTTGTCCTGTCCGAACGTTGGCTTTCCTGCTATTTATTACCTTGGAAAAATACATTTCATTGATAAGTAGGTACCTAGGTACTTGTTTGTGATTAAATTTCAAAACTAAAAATTGTTAATATTCAAATAATATTGAATTTAAGTAGGTACCGAGGTACTTGTTTATGGTTGAATTCCAAAAAATAAAATAAATATTTTTTTCAAATATGGCATTCTTTTTGCAAACGTCAAACTCCGGTCTTCTCACCATCATAAGGGTGTACTTATGTAGGAAAATGATATTTAAAAATGTATTGAATTTAATATTATTTTAGTATTACCAAAAATCCAATAAAAATAAATAAATAAGTAGAAATTATAAGGAATTTAAGGAAATAATCTGATTGAGATCCACAAAAATCAAATGTTGTTTGTAAATATTCAAAAACAAACTTTTTTGATCACAAAAAAACAACATCTTTTCATTTTTTTGCAAATGCATTTTCCTCGAATGCAACTCTGGTATATCGATGAATAAAACATTGTTCCTAACTCCTTTTTTACAAATTCGATTGAAGATTTTAATTTCTACGAACACGCACAGCGCAAATATCTATATTTCTCTGAAAACCGCACGTAAATCGGTTAAGCCGTTTAGGAGTACGGTGACATCACACGTACAGAGGAATTATATTTATATATATATATAAAGATAAAGTGTTAAATAAATAAATATGTATATAGTCAAAAAGTTGAAAAATATAAACAATAACAAATAAACAAAATTGACTTATTTCTGTTTCGTATTTTAAACAAGCTTTAAAAAAAATGGCCACTTCATAACGATTAATAATTAAACGAATTGTAATTAAAGAAAAATTTGTTCGGTGGAACCAAATTTTTGACACTTAATGAGTAGATACGTGTACCGTGGGGTACTAGACGTCTCTGTACATACCGATGTAGCTACTTCCAAAATCGAAGATAGAGCGTCGGACGATATGTGGACGCTTACCTGAAGTAAAGTGGTGTGATAGTTGCTCGATATAGATAGAGGAACAGTGAAAATAAAAATATTTCTTCTTTCTTGAAATGTTCAAGATTTGTAATTATACATCCATAACGAGTTTGCGCCTTTAAAGCATTAATACTAAAACAATTCTATTAGCATTTAAATTATTTAAATCTCCAAATCTTTTGGATTAAGTCCGTTTTGTCACGACTTAAGGGGGCGTATTCTCGAGTTACTAACAAAAGTTTTTTCACCGCCTTAACGCTAGGAAAATAAAGTGAAATAAAAAAATAATAAAGTCGATTCCTTTAAAAATAATAATGTAAAAAATGGCCACTTCAAACGCCACATGCCCTATGTGATACATAATATGTTGACGGCATAACGGTATTTGAATCGGGTTGTGGTCCCGTGGCTAGTGTTGCGGACTCACGGATCAGAGGTCCGAGGTTCAAACCCCACTCTTCCCTAACTTGTTTTTTTTTATGTAAAAATTTATTTTTAACCGTTACGGACTATGACAATAATTTTACAAAAATAATATATTAATTTTTTATTCATACTCTGTTGTTCAAAATAATATTTTTTACATCTTTTGAAAAGTTTGTGTGAGTCTTTTGTTTAGTTTTGTCTGGTAGTTTATTATATAATTTCAGTAACTGGTTTATTAGTCTCGACTACCTTGTCTTGTTTTAGAAAGTTGAATATGATATTTTTCTGATATTCGTATTTATATATATATATATATATTTGAGAGATATTGGTGAGATTCATCCGGCTGAACCAATTAACCTACTAAGCAACGCCTGAAAAAAAATTCCAATTTTTTTATACTTCTTCTTTTACCAGGTAGTTAATTCAACAATGTTTTGGGTATGTACCACAGTGTATGTTACGCTGTGTGTAAAGTGGCCACTTAAACCAGCCAATGGCAGAAAATCCAGCCAGCCTGCAAGCATTTGGACATACTGTACACATTGTTGAATCAATTATTATTAGTACAATATTTTATTTAATGCTTTCTTCGCAAACCCACTGACAGCTACATTTATCAGGTATAAAAAAACAAATAAGTAAATTACAAGTTTTCACGAGAAGAGCCACAGCAAGTTAAAATATCTTCTCAAATATGAAAATAAACAGTTATCTAAACCTTAATTCCATAGAATAAAAAAACACTATAAATTATTTCGAAAGCAAACGCCACGCGTTATTATGATAATTCTCAAATAAATCTATGTTTAATGATTTTGTTATTACATTAAAATTGTTGAAAGTTCGCCATAAATATGAATTTTGCCTATAATTAGTTGAAAAGAGAAGAATATGAAGAAAAAATTATTTCTAAGAACTTTAGGAGGATCAATAATAGAGAGTTTAAATAGTAATTCAGGACAGTCAATTGAACCATAGGCAATAATGTTCAATTCATAAATTATTTTTATTTTATTTTATTTATTAAGAATACAAACAGATGTGCAGATTACATGATTATTAATAAAAACTATAAAAATAGTAGGGGCCTACCATCTAATAACATGTACTCACTTAATTATACTAAATTAAAGTGACGACGGTTTAAACTATGTAAAGAATAAATATATTATGTGCAGGATTTAGGTAGTTGAGAGTTTGAGTTCCTACCCCAGTTAAGCTAGGGTTTCCTAGGACAGCGGTGCCCGTATTTTAACGGCCGTAGTGAACGGTGATGCGGTAGACAGCCGTCGTAACGTCGACTAGAGAGTGGTTTCCTAGGGAAACGGTGTTAAATGGTGTTAATAACACCGTTTTCCTAGGAAACCACACTCTAGTCACCGTTACGACGGTTATCCACCGCATCACTGTTCACTACGGCCGTTAAAATACGGGCACCGCTGTCCTAGGAAACCCTAGCTTTAGATATTGACAAAGGAGACACGATGTTGCTGTAATATGCGTATTTATTACACAGATCGTGTTCCACTTTTAACAGCTTTTTTAACCATATAGATGTTTATCATACAGGATTACAATTATTTAAAAATAGTGTATTGAAAACTTTTGAATAAAACTCCCGTTGGTCCCTTTTTCTCTTATATCACTGAAATTACATACATTAATATTATTATTATAAATCAAATTTCTCTTTTGAAATTTTGTATTTCTACTAAAATCGCTTTAATGAAATTTTATCGACTTCTCTTGGTTTAAAATCTTCTCCTTATATTGCTTTTTCAAATTTTAAAGATTACTTGCTATACTTGTTATTCCTTCCTTTTTTTTTTCTCTGCTGCATTGGCATGTTTTTAAACTACTTTTAATTACTTATATTATATATGTTAATAAAATCAATATATTGCTGCTCTTACTATAATGTGTCATTAATTTTGAAGATGTTTTTTAAATTGACCTAAATTTACTGTCTTATATTTCACTTAAAGATTCTTCTCATCGTTTCTTTGAATCCCTTAAAATAAATATGTGTATATTTATGTTTTTTCTTTTTAAAAAAAAATGTTATTACATTTTAATTTTATTTTTACATCTGAGCATGTTTTTCATTCTTTTTTTCCATTCTTAATTTTTAATTACTCTTACAAATTTTCTTCATTTTTAATATTATTTCCATTTGTAAATACTCACTACAAACTACAAACCTTAAAATATCTTTTTTTCACTAAAATTTTAATTTTTAAACCACTTTCATTTATGTTTTCTTTTTCCTTCTCTTTTTTATACTTTCATAATTAACCTTACATATAATTGCTTTTTTATATGGAAACTTCACTGGTCCATTAGAATTAAGTCTAATTGTGTAAAATATTAAACATTGTAACTGTACTGTATGTTTCCTGAATAAAAGAAAATTAAAAAAATAAAAATAAATGGCGAATAAGATACAGCACTTGGTTGCGTAGCGCGAGCGTAGCGGCGATGATGGGTTGAAGAGACTGCACTGGAACTACATGTTGGAACTGGGTGACTTCGTCGAGCTGGACTGAAGGGAACTGAACTTTTTGGGCTGACTGACTGGCGTTGCGTCCTCCTTAATAGGCGACGATCTCCAATCTCTCTTTATAGGCGACGTTCCTTTGTAGTTCATTTCTTCATGGTAGGGACGATGTGAATGTACTGCAGAACGATGTCCCCGATTTCATGTGCAAACTGTTCGAGTTGCATTATAATGTTATATTAGATTCTATAGAAAATGATGACATTGCCTTCTTCGGTCATCATACTATTTCAGGTGAAACTTTTGAGCACGTGTGTGTCTTCGATTATGGACTATGAACCCTAAATACTCGTATGTATTAAAATAAAAGAAAAATTGACAAAACAAGGAGATAGTACCAAGGAAAATAATGAAATTGATGAGAAGTGGTGAGGAATTGCTTGCTTCGAAAAGTATCGTGGATGCTTGGACTAAAGAGAGGTAATTATTCTTATGCTGATATAGAGTCAATGTTCAATATTTCTAGTCTACAAAAACGTAGAACTAATATTGACTCCATATATATGTTCGGCATACTAAATGGTATAATCGATGTTCCATCATTTCTGGGACAAGTAAAATTCAATATTCCGACTCGTAGGTTGAGAAACAATGAAGTACTGTTCATCGATCAGCATAGAACAAACTATGGCCTAAATTCTCCAATGACCCGCCTTTGTCGTATTGTTAACTCAAGACAAGATCTCGACTTTTTTGGTTTAAGTTTACAACGATTTAAACGAGCACTAAATAAATAGTCCAGATCTTGTCTCGATGTCCCTTATGTTTGTCAATGCTTCTTTTCTTTTTTTTGAAAAATATTTTGAACTATTCTTTTATTGTATTATTTAAACCCTATAAATTGTATACATGGACAATGTCCGTTTATAAATAGATAAAATAAAATAATTAAAGGATGAATGAAGGAAAGTCGGAGTGGAAAATTGCATTTGATTTGACGACGAGAAATAAAGAGCAAAAAATGATGAAATTCTAAATTATATCATCTATTTCGCGTCCTTTTTGAATAAGTGATATTTTTTACTCTCAAGCTTTCAGATTTTTTCGAATCGGATTTAAACTCAAATTGTATGCATTTTCCTGCAATGGTTTAACTGTGCATAATCGCTTATTTGGACGATTCGCCCCTGTTTACGTAGGTAGGCAAAATCAGCTATTTGACCGTACAATACGGCTTCAAGATCGCGAAGTTCACAAAAATCGAGCTCTGAATTTAAAATATAAAATACGATCTCTTATTTTTCTACGACCTCCATTTCGTAAAAATATTTTTTTGCGAAATGAAAAATGCTTATTACCCTTTGAATTTATAAATTATATTATACCCTGCAGCACCACAGTCGGAGTTATTTGACTAATAATGTACTACGTTTATGTAAAAAGGAACTGTTTATTTTCTCGTAGAGTTTGAACTAATTGCTGAACACTTTTTCTTTGGTTGGTACTGACTGCTTATTGTATTCACAGCGCTGAAAAACATACAAGGTGTTTTGTTCTGGATAAATTTTATTTTTAAATATGGGCGGAAACAGGTAATTTTTATCGTCGAAAGGGGAGTTTATATTTCCAACAATGTAAGCGTGTTTTTTTTATTATTGTTTGTTAAAATACGAGAGCAAACATGCTATCGTTGTAGTTCGACGGGCTTCTGGAACAAGTTGGTAACTACGAATTTCCGAAAAGTGAGATCTCTTCTTAACTGGTATCAAACCTCTGTTTAAAAAGTAAATAAAAATACAGGTAAACGTCGTTTTACGCCAGGGTTTAGTTCCGAGAGACACCGGCGTAAAATAAAAATAGCGTAAAATGAACACAGATGTAATAGAAGATATAAAGTTAGGTCCCGTATAAAATTTTTAAGAAAAATCTAACATATATTGATTGATTTAGTGTTTATTTTGTAGAACTTCATATTTAAACTTATTATATTAGAAATCAAACACTGATTTGAGTCTACTTAAATTATAAATAAAAAATATATAAACAAAAAATTTCGTGACAATTGTTTCGCCTTGTACGGGCATTTTCAAACGAATGTCAAATGCCCTAACAAGGCGAAACAATTGTCACGAAATTTTATGTTTTTAAATTTTTTATATTTGTAAAATAAAATAAAGTATTCAGTAGACTCAAATCAGTGTTTGATTTCTAATATTATAAGTTACAATCTAACATGTTTATGAAATGCATATCCTATATACTCGTAAATTCAAAATAAATTATGATTGTATTTAATAAATATAGTTTAAATTCATTTACAAAATAAATAGAAATCTTTGGATATTAATAATGAATATTTTTTTTTATAAATACTATCTCACCAGTTCGTTGTTACTAAATTAAATTATCACACTTTTTTTTTAAAAAGCATCTAATTTAATTTACTTTGATTGTTGCTTCTTTTCTTGCAGAATCATAGCGAAAACCACAAATATTTTAGTTTTATTTTTATTTTAATAGTAATAAAAAATACATATTCATACCTTTTTATTTTTCTTAAGGCTAACTCGGAAACAATTTTACACACACAATAGGCTGCGCGGGTACACGGCAATAGAATAAAACAACGTGTTAACGTGTGTGTGCTAATAGAATCGCGGCGCCTACTGTCGCCTGGTGTCGGCCAAACCGAGGAATCCCACGCAGGCACCAACCGGCGTAATTGTAAATCGGCGTAAATCGAACCGGCGCAGACGTTTACCTGTATTTTGTATTTTATAAATACAAAAAAATAATAAAATAAATTTTATTTTATTTGCTCATTTATAATTACACTTGTTTACATATTTATTAATTTATTGAGGCTTTAGGCAGTGCCCGTGTTAAGCCATAAAAATAAACAATTAAAATACGTAATTAAATTAATTAAATTATAACGCAATTATGCGAGTGATGCAATATAATAAAAATCTGCTCAGTTTTTCAGGTTGAACTACACGCAATACGAGAAACTCTTGAATAGTTATGAAAAAAACCACCAGAGACTCAGAGAGGTGGGTTATTGCAAAAATATTATCAGGTTGTCGTTCGGGCGTTCCAGTTATAACTGATACTCGGTCGGTAAATCCATTAATTGTAGATATTCATAGCAAAATCATGTATCTAATAATTAAAGGGATGATTATTCAAATATCCTGGATGAGAGAACATGCTGGTATTGTTGGAAATGAGAGAGCAGATGAACGAGCAAGAGCCGCAACTTGTAGAACGGCAACTTTTTTCTCGAAATTTCACCTTAGCTTTGCTAAACGCTGTATCAAACAAAATACGCAGCAGCGTTGGGAGGATCATTACCGCGCTTCTTCTACAGGTAAAATTACTAAGCCTAACGCTGGCTGATGCAGCAAACTTCCGTCGTCATCACCAAGTACTTTCGAAACGACCCAAACCTTTACCGGACACGGAGCTATGAGAAGTTACCTAAATAGGTTTAAATTAAGGGATGCTGGCTATTGTCCATGCGACGATCATCTGATATTTCAGTGCCTATTTTTAAGTTTACAACGCCATAATCTTGAAGCGGAATGCAGGAAAGATGGAATATCCTTAACAGATATCCACACTGTCGTTAAAAGTAGTTATAACGCGCCATTGTTCTTGGACTTTGCAACAATGGTGATTGGACGCATAAAGGTTAATAAACCAAAATCAGTGATCGAACATCCCATTTCCAAGATAAACAATTACGATTTTTTCAGAGTACCTAAGCCTTGTAAAAAACACGTAAGGCTACTAAATACAGGGGTCCAAATATTATTGTCCTTTTATTTTTTAAAGTAGAATAACAATCCAGAAAAACAAAGTATAAATAATAAATTTCCATAGAAAACGTAAACAAATAATCAGATATAAATATTTTAAATAAATTATACAAAATCAAATATACGAAACAATAGCATCATTGAAATCAATAGAAAATAATACAAAAACATCATTGAAATGATAATTGAGATATGGTTTTTATAAACTCACTCTAAACTATATTGTGAAATTAAAATAATAAATAATGTTCCAAATGACAGTGGTTACTTAATTTAATAATACAAAATAATACAAAATTGAATAAAAAAACATATAAATATCAAAGTATATAATAAGCAAATAAAAGTATGAGAGGAAAGCAGATTAGTCAATTTTCGCTAATCTCGAACTTAAAAAACATTGACAACCTCGCCCCGATGTGCAACAACCAATTGCAAACATTTTTCTTGAATACTTTGGCATTTGTGGAGTTCTTTATGGCCGCCGGAAGTTGATTAAAAAATTGAAGACCCAGGAAGGTAAAGCTTCTTTGAGCTAGCTTTGAGTGAGTGGTCGGACCAATGTAATCTATCACTCCCGCTGATCGCGTCGATATATATTGCTGTGTCCTGACTTTATCTACAGGTTTCCAGAAGTTCACAAAATATAAAACAACTTTGATTTTAAACAAACAAACCACCACGCCGTTTCTCCGTAGGGGTAGGCAGAGAGGATAGAACGCCATATCACTCTATCTTGGCATACAGACCTCGCTTCCTCAACATTCTTACATCTTCTCATGCACGCACGCTGATTATTCCTATTTTTGACATGTCCATCTTCAAGTATTTGATGGACTTGATCGTGTCATGTCTTTCTCGATCTTCCTCGTTTTCTGCATCCATCAACATTCGCGTCGTAGATCCTTTCAGCCGTTCTTTCGCTGTCCATTCGCTCTACATGTCCAAACCAACGCAGCACCCCTTGATTCTGTCGATAATGCATGCCTCGGCCTTACACACATCACGGATCTTGACATTTGTGTACATATCATACATCGTTTTACCACACATTCGCCTGAGGGATCGCATTTCGACAGCATTCGACCTATTTTCATCATCATTTTTCCAATTCCATACTTCGCTCCCATACATTAGAGTTGGCACTAGAACTCCGTTGTGAACTGCTAGTTTAACCTCCTGCGATAAACATTTGTTTGCCAAAGTAGATTTCAGTGCACCGTTCACCCTGTTACCGGCACTCACCCTCCTTTGAATATCTTTCTCGGTCTTTCCGTTCCTAGTAAACATACTTCCCAGGTACACAAATTCTTCTACCTGATTCAGAATATCTCCGTTCACACTGATCTCACATTTAGTTATATTTTCATCCCTTTCAAAAACCATCACTTTCGATTTATCCACATTCATAAGCAAATCGCTCTTCTTGCGTACATTAACCACTTATTTTTGGTACCAACAAGCTTCTTCATTAATTTAATTAGATTTATTTACTTATTAATCATATCCCTTGGTATTATTACTAATGAATATGATACGCTGGTATATTATAGTCGGCCTTGAGTGTAATGTCGGCACGTTTTCTTACCATGCAAGAGGTCTCGGGTTCGATTCCAGCCATGGTTCGTTTGAAAAATTGATTTTAAAAGGGTGTTTTTACATTAGAATATTTCATAGTCCCTCAACTGCACATCGGATTGTTTATCATTTTTATCATTCCTTCTCCGTACCTAATGGTGCATAGGGCACTGCATTGGTATTGTGAAGAGCAACACCAAAAGCCGCGTGGTTGGCAGAGCTGAACCCCGCTTTGATCCGCAACGCGTAATCCGCTGCAACGTCAGCTCGGACAAGAGTATCATAATAGAATTATGAGACTCTTGTCGCGTCAGTACCTTTTTAGTTTTTTCAAGATTCTTTATCATATTATACACTTACGGAGAAATGGAGTCAATGTTAAAAATCTCAAGCCTACAACAACCTGGAAATAACATTGACTCGTTATTTGTTTTTAATTTACTAAATGGCTTAATTGATGTACCATCGTTACTAGACCAAGTGGTATTCAATGTTCCGATCCGCCGGTCGCGAAATAATAATGTGCTGTTCGATCAGCACAGCACAAACTATGTCTGGCATGCACCAATGTCTCGATAGTGTCGCATTGTAAACTCGAGACAAGATCTGGACTTTTTTGGTGTACGTCTTTCTAGATTTTAACAATCACTTAGATTGACCAAATCTTGTCTTGAGATAATAATTTTTTTTTTTTTTTTCGAAAGAAATATTTGCGTTCTGATTTACCTAAATATTTAATTTTGGGGGCCATTCTCAACGAGTTGTAAACAACTCACTATTAGAAAATGGAATCAAGTTGGGGTAAAGTGGGATTCGAACGACGGACCTTTGGTCCGTGAGTCCGAGACACTAGCCACGGGACCACAACCCGATTTAATATATATTTTTTTGTTCTTGCTTTAATTTTCTTTATTTGTATTTTATTTAATTTGTTCCTGTATGTATTAAAAAGATTTGTGTTTGCCATTTTTTAAATGGACTAAGTCCGTTAATAAATAAAATAAACAAAATTAACAAAATGAACGAAATGAACGGAATGAACGGAATGAACGGAATGAACGGAATGAACGGAATGAACGGAATGAACGAAATGAACGGAATGAACGGAATGAACGGAATGAACGGAATGAACGGAATGAACGGAATGAACGGAATGAACGGAATGAACGGAATGAACGGAATGAACGGAATGAACGGAATGAACGGAATGAACGGAATGAACGGAATGAACGGAATGAACGGAATTAACGGAATGAACGGACTTAACGGAATAAACGGAATGAACGGAATTAACGGAATTAACGGAATGAACGGAATGAACGGAATGAACGGAATGAACGGAATGAACGGAATGAACGGAATTAACGGAATGAACGGAATGAACGGAATGAACGGAATGAACGGAATGAACGGAATGAACGGAATGAATGGAATGAATGAAATGAATGAAATAAAATAAATGAATAAAATGAATTAAATGAATAAATGAATATTTGTTTACTGTACGTCCGAAGACGGCAGATAAAACTGGGCAGTTTTTTGGTGTTTGGATAGTCCTAGCTCCTATTAAAAACAATTTATCAAAAAAATAAATATACATCGATACCGATTTTACAATTACATTTGCAAAGTAAAGCTCACTGTTTACACATTATATGGTTTAAATTTTTATCATCCTGTATATATTTTTATATAGGGTGTATATGCCGAAGATGGGGTGTAGCCGGAACCGGGGAGCGGCCGTAATGATATTCATAAGAAGTAGAACTTTGTGGAAATTAAAATTACGCTATGCAGCCGAGTTTTTGTGGAATCGAGGAATACTTTTAGCCGCGCTTATTAAGGACTATTATTAAAATCAGAACTTATTCCTTCCGAGTTCCACGATAGCGTGGAATCGAGAGAAGTTATACTTGCGTAATTTAGGAAAAATTGTAAGCCAAATTGTCATAATTCATAGTAATTTTCTATTAAAAAAAATACATTTCGACAAAATTGAATTTTACTGTTAGTCGTATGTAGTCTTGAAAACCGCGGGCCCTACTTACAAACCTGGTATAAAGTTACGCCTAGGCACAGTGGTAGAATAAGGATGGAATAATCCTATTCTCATTATACTAACAATGTTTTGAGTTTGTCCAATTAAAGTGGATTGAAATTTATTGAATTCGTTAGTACCTATGTTAATTTGAAAATATTTATATTTTTCGTTTTTCTTTATAAAGCGTCTTGGTGAATGACTAATAAAAGTATCAATTAAAAATTCTTGGTTGATTAATTATTTAAAAAAAGATAAATACTAGCGTTCTCATAATTTACCCAAATATTTCAATATTGGTGACCATTTTCAACGAGTTGTAAAAAACTCACTATTAGAAAATGGAAATCAAGTAAGGGTATAGTGGGGTTCGAACCTGGGATGTCTGATCCGCGAGTTGGCAACACTAGCCACGGGACCACAGCCCGATTCAAATAATAAAGAAACTAAACAAAAGAGATTTTAACAAATTACAACAGGGATGGAGAATACCTTAAATAAGGGAATATGGAAGTCTAGGCATTTACAGGGCTTATGAACTGTCATTGGCTGGTTTAAGTGGCCACTTTATACACTGTGTTACATTCACCATTTTGCCTATGTTTAAACATCAATATTTCTTCAATTCTTCCATTTGTTGATTTTAGTGAAATTAAAGAACTGAAACCTTTATTGTTATGAAGAAATTCATCTGACTGAATTATTTTTCATACTAGGCAACGCCTAAAAACAATTTTCCAATTTTTAAACTTCTTCTTGGACCAGTTGGTTTCATTAGAATATTTGAGTTTGTCCAAATATTTGTAGACAAAAGACTGGATTTTACCCCCTCGGGAGTCATTAAGATTAACAAATTACAACAGGGATAGAGAATACCTTAAATAAGGAAATATGGAAGTCTAGGCATTTACACACGAGTAACATCCTTACAATTTTGTACTGAAGGAATTTACAATAGCGAATACTGGCGAGGAGCTGGTGGACGGGTGACACGAAATTCCAAGATGAAATGTACATATTCTTTCGCTGCACGACGTTTAATTACTTGTCCGAGCTGACGTTGCATCAGATTACGCGTTGCGGGCCAAAACCGTGTTCGCCCCTGTCAACTTTACGGCTTGATGGTGACGTTCTCCACAATAAAAAAATAATAAATGCAGCTCTCGTATTTATTTATTTATCATAAACGGCATAAATTGCCTTTAACATATATTGAACATAAATATGAAAATAAAAAAACAAATATAAAAACATAACAAAAAACTATAAAATTGCATAACTATAACAATAGTAACAAGTAGGTAAATACACATAAGCAACCAAAAATATTAACGAAATAAATACATAAATATGAAAAAACAAAAATAGGAAAAACATTTTTAAATATAAAGAAAAGTTTAAGAATAATATTGCGAGAGGAAAAAAGAAATTAGACTCGTTTTATAACTATCAAGTCCAGAACCAAATATATCAGCCTTGTCCTCATACTGATTGCCATATATATGGCGCCTAGGAATAGGCGAGTGCATGTGATAGTTGGTCCTAGAACTTGCAGAATAAAAAAGAGATCTGTGGCGGGTATGTCGACCAGGAACACGGAAAGACACCAACTCCAGCAAATCAGGACAGTCAATTAATGAATTGATCACTTTAAAAAGTAATATTAGGTCAGTTAGGATTCTTCTATCAGAAAGTCTTAAAATATTTGCCGAAGACAATTGATTATAATTAAATAAAGCAGCTGGAATATTCACCATTCTGCCATGTCCCAACACCTATATATGATCTATCTCCGTATTCTGTTCTGAATCTTTGTTAAAACATCTATCAAGTATCTATTAACTGATTCGCTCGTTTAATTTACCAACCACCGCTATATTGGGCGTAAGTTAGAATACGGCTTAGGTGAAATCCTTTATAATCCTCTTCATCCCATTTTGCCAGGACGCCGCACCGATTGAGTTCATATAATCCGAAAGGAAATCGTATGCTAAAGATTAGGGGATTTTGTTCACCCGTGGTTGAAATATTCCGATATTAATATTTGCATTTCAGTAAACTGAGAGACTAATATATCTAGGGGAGCTAATATTGGGGTAGGCAATTTATCACGCCATCATCATTCCTCTTTCCGCATAGGGCACTGCATTTGTGAACCAGAAGAGAGTATTACGATCATCTGTTACATGGACGAAAGGCGATCAATCTCACGCTTTAGTGCCAGTGCAGGAACAATGAAACACTGCAGATCAAACGGTAAAATCGGAAGGGGCTGTGCGAGTGACAATGTTTTAAATAGTGTATTTGTTGCCCAAAAATCCATTATTAAAACAATACTCAAAGTCCCGATACAGCATCTACTGAAGAAATATTCCACAAATCATAACTTACGACACCAAAACAATTATACGTTAAAACAATACTCACTTACAGATTCAAAAACTACTCTTACTCAAATGAAATACATGATCCTTACAATACATCACATACAAATAATACAATCACTAGATTCTCAACACAAAGACAACTTAAACAAATACAAACTTATACCACTTTCGAACAAAGGGATTTGAAGTATTATTCAATTAAAATCTTTAACCTACTTCCACTATCCATTAAAACAATTAGTAACGAGAAAATATTCAAAAAGGCTATAAAAAAATTGATAGTGGAGCTAGGTAGAATTAAAATGGATTGTCGCATTCGCCCAAACCAATATTGAATCAACTGCTCCACAAGTGTATAGCTTATGTTAGGTTTTTGATCTTTTATTGTGCGTTTTGTAACATAAATAATATAGAAGTCCATAAATTAATTATAAACATAAATACGTAGTGTTTAAAACTGTCTGAACATTTTGTTAATTATCTCTGTTTATTAAGTTAGTCTTCCTTGTTTATTCTCAAATGTAAAAATATTAAAAAAAAAAAGTATATTGTTAATTGTCTTCGGCACGGGTAACCCCAGTGAGGTCACACTATTTTTATTATTAATTATAGTTTTTTAGAGAAAAAATATGCATAAATAAAAAAATTTACCACCTTTGAAATCAGTGTGTCATGTCCATCCCACAAAGAATTAAACACAGGGCCTCAAGAATCAATTTACTTTGCATTAGCCCAATCTATATTACAGTATGGAATAATCGGATGGGGGGGTGCTTTTAATACAAATATTTTACTGGTCGACAAATAATTAAAAAAAAAAAATTAAAGTGTTTTAAAAAAAACCGTCTACTTTTCCCACCGTTCAATTATTTTAAAATTTTAGTGCTATAGATATTTTATTTAATTTTGATTTATTTATTCATATTTTAAACTATAATTCTCTTATAAACTATAATTAATAATAAAATAATGTGAACCCACTTGGAGTTAGTTATATTATAAAACACACAATGAAAGTACAAAAACCTAACATAAGCCATACACTTGTGGAGCAGTTGATTCAATACTTTTTGGGCGAATGAGACAATCCATTTTACTTCTACCTAGCTCCACTATTCACTTTTTTCGTTATTCGAATTTCGTTATTTTTCGTTATTTCAAAATCGTTATTTGAAAAGAATTGTTTGCTTCAAATCCATAAAGACAAAATAAAATATTTCTACGTCACAAAACGTAAGCACGCGACCTAGAACAAGTGGTAACATCTTAATTCCAAAATTAAAAACAACTACAGCACAACATCATTATATTTACAAAGGAATATTTTTCTCCAATGAAATTAACCAAGAAAATAAAAAGTACAGTCAGGAATACAACATATTTAAGAAATTATATATTCTGGCTCAGATATGTTCTGGCTGGATATTTTCTGGCTCAAATTTCTAATAAAGTCAACATTTTGTAGTTTTTCCAGTCAACTTTATATAAGACTTTACAAAATCAACAGTTTGGCTTCTATCAATGAAGTTTGACTTTGAAAGGTGACTTTTAGATAGTACTTTTATTAGTAAGGAGTATTTGTATGTGTATAAACATTCATCATTCATGTATTTTTGAATTAATGTATTTCTAATGATTTTTTTCCCTGTCGTATTGTTGGCTAGCTATAATGTCATTATCGATAAGATTGCCACATACATATTATGTGAAATAATGCAGTTAGCTTGACCAAACTAAGAAGCAGATTAGCTTACAAAAAAGGTCATTAAAAACATCATTTGATACTTTTTTTAATGAAATTTTCACAGCAAAAATAGCCGATAATATACTTCTTTTCTAACTTATAGCTGTAGAAATATGTATTTTCAATTGAAAATATTTAAGTTTCCACTGAACAAACCACTGTGTACCATGGAGATTTTTATTGTAGAAAACAATGAAATATTATATGATTTTTAAAAAAAATGTATCTTACATATTACGAAAAATGTTTTTTTTTTACTGTGAATCTAAGATGATTAATCATATTTGATAGCTAGGTAAGATGATAAAATCAACACATTGCAAATAAGTGAAAAGTTATATTTTTAATTATTTTTTGTGCGGCACTGACTTAAAACACCATTATTTTTTTTTTGCAATTTATGTGTTGTGCTAAAAATATTAATAATTAAATAAACAAACTATTGTAAGACGCCACTCTCCATTATGCACACAATAATTGTTTTTTTCCTTTTACGTAATGGGAAACGTTAATATAATCGGGTTGTGGTCCCGTGGCTAGTGTCGCGGACTCACGGACCAAAGGTCCGTGGTTCGAATCCCACTCTACCCCAACTTGATTCCATTTTTTAATAGTGAGTTATTTACAACTCGTTGAAAATGGCCCTCAAAATTAAATATTTGGGTAAATCTTAAGAACGCGAATATTTCTTTTTTTCAATAAAAAAAAAAATAAAACATGCTAGTGATAGTAGAACACCTACGTCATTTTGTAAAGGGAATACACATCATGGTTCTTAATTGTTTTGTGGAGCGCTGTCTCTGTCTTTCATCACTGAGCTGGTTTTAGCTAAATGTAAAATATTTTTAGGCTATAAAATCGACGTTTACTTTCTGTACTCTTTTAATTTGATGTGCAATTGTATACAATGTTTTATACTTAAATTTCCTTAAGGCGGTAATAAACTGTCTTTGTCCGCATCCTCCTCTCCGTTGCTCTCTATCCCTGAACAAATATAAGTTTTATAGTGAGAAGATCTTTTAATATAATTATGTATCCCCGTACTGCGGGCCAACTGTTTGTGACACCTGATTTTTATAATCTGAATCATTTCTATTAAAATTATATGTTATTCTTATTTATATATTATGTAGGTGCATATAATATGCATTTGTGTGTTCGTTTTGAATCAACGTTCGCGTATTGTCAAACCTTATTTGATTGTTGTCATTATTTCGTATTTACTGCATTTTGTGGTTACCTACTGTATTGTATAGGACTCGTCGCACATTATTCATTCGATGTGTATCAGTTAAATTTAAAAAATAAAATGCTTTTTTTTTCAGAACACGGTTTTGAAATTTAACATACTTAAAAAAAAAAAAAACAATTTATATCATTTCGTCATTTGAATTTTAACAAAAAGGTTTCTAACTTTTTACTAAGCTCTTTATTGTACCATTTATAATACAATTTACAAGTTTTAAGCAAATATTTTTTTTATACTTACGCACCCACACACACGCACCCTCTCCCTCATTCATTCCCACACGTATCCTCTCCCTCATTCATTCACGCATACACACATTCACATACATATGAATACAAACGTCACACAACGACAATTACTAAACTTCTTTTCTTATATATTATGTGGCATTATATTTACAGTGGATTTATTTAATTGGCTTTAGTATTGTTAAGATTTTTCTAATTATTTTGTTTATGTAATAGCTGTAAAAATCCCAAACAAAATAAAATAAATAAAAATAAATAAATAACGTTGGAGTATTCTGTCATTCTTAAAACCTCAACTTTTTTACCCTTTGTTATATATAATACATACTTTCATACTCTTAATAGCTAAGAATATAGAAGATTTGTTTGTAATAATTATTGATTTTCCAAAAAGTTGTTGATTTGTAATGGATCATAATGTTAACTCTGCTTTTGGAAATAATTATATAAATACGTCTTTTAATTAAACTTATTATCTGCATGTCCCTAAATGAGTTTTAACATTAACTCTTTGGAAATATAACATGAAATTATGTATTATATGTTTTCAAGTAAATAAAAAAAAGACTATATATTATACTGTATCTTTGTACGATGCACTGAAATCTACTTTGGCAAACAAATGTTTATCGCAGTAGGCTAAACAAGCAGTTCACGATGGAGCTCTAGTGCCAACTCTAATGTATGGAAGCGAAGTATGGAATCGGAAAAATTATGATGAAAGTAGGTTAGATGCTGTCGAAATGCAATCCCTCAGACGAATACGTGGTAAAACGATCTATGAAATATGCACAAATGTCGCGATCCGCGAACTGTGTAAGGCTGAGACATGCATTATTGACAGAATCAAGAAAGGGGTGCTGCGTTGGTTTGGACATGTAGAGCGAATGGACAGCAAAAGAACGGCTAAAAGGATCTACGATGCTAATGTTGATGGATGCAGATAACGAGGAAGACCGAGAAAGACATGGCATAGTCAAATCCATTTAATACTTGAAGATGAACATGTCAAGAGTAAGAATAATCGGCGTGCGTGCATGAGAACATATATTTATTTATTTTATTTTTTATTTTTTTTATTTTCTTTTATTCAGGAAACATACAGTACAGTTACAAAGTATAATATTTTACACAATTAGATTTAATTCTAATGGACCAGTGAAGTTCCCATATTATAAAGCAATTATATGTAAGGTTAATTATGAAAGTATAAAAAAGAGAAGGAACAAGAAAAACATTAATGAAAAACATAAATGAATGCAGAGGAAGTGAGGTATGTATGCAAAGATAGAGTCATATGACGTTCTATCCTCTCTGGCTACCCCTAAGTAGAAACGGCGTGATGGATTATTTGTTTGTTTTGTTTGTTTGTTTTTTGTTTTTTTTTGTGTATCTTTGTGTTAAATTTGTGTTTTAAAATACTTGTTTTTAAAAAAACATGTCATCTTTTGCTTAATGTAACACGACGCTAAAGCACGTCTCCAGATGGATTTTTTTAGCACGGTCTTTAGAGAAATAACCTCAATGAATGTCAACTTTTTACTAACGATTTTTTTCTGTCTTTTCAGCTGCTCCCACGTCTGTGGACATCGTTGGATACTCCTCCAACTCCAAGATCGAAATCCAAGAAAATCAAGAGCTGACCCTGGAGTGCAAGGCACAAAGCGCCAAACCAGCTGCCAAGCTAGTCTGGTATAGGGGAAAAGAAGAACTCAAATTAGGTATGTAATTATTTTATTTTATGCATTTCAAGGACAATCAAATTAACGGGAAAAAGCTGTGCCACCTTTCTTTGGTTAGTGGCCATTTTTATAATCAAAATTCTTGTCAACTTCAAAATTCAAATTTGTCTTTGGTAGACCAAAATAACATTATTATTAAAACTATATATTAAAGGCGTAAATTCGAACAATATATCAGATTAGGAACGCTTGAGCAATGACTCGATATCATGAAGGCATAATACTCTCCAATAGCAAGAGTATTGGTCTCTTAAAAATAGTTTCACTGGTGCAAAAATGTCGATCTCCAAACTGATCATGTTCAGCTGCCTGACTGCTCTTCCAATCGGCATAACCAGATGCAGGTTAATTCTGAAGGTAAAACAGTCTGTGCTAATGCTGTCGGAGATTTCCATTAGGAACAAAGAAAATGATATTCTCAAAAATGTTATTTAAAATCCAATTAAAATAATGAAATGGGTAGAAATTATAAGGAGTTTAAGGAAAATCTGACTGAGATCCACAAAAAACAAATGCTGTTTGTAAACATTCAAATTTTTATAAACAACATCTTTCTATATTTTTGCAATCCATTCTCCTCGAATGCAACCCTGGTATATCGATGAATAAAACATTTATGCTCCTAACTTTTTTTTCACATATTCGATTGAAGATTTTAATATCTACGAACACGCACAGCGCAAAGATCTATATTTCTCTGAAAACCGCACGTAAATCGGTTAAGCCGTTTAGGAGGTGTACGGTGACATCACACGTACAGAGGAATTATATATATAAAGAAGAAGATGATATTAAATCGTTCAAACATTTAAGTAAGTACCTATTTGATCAAACTGCAAACATTTGCACAAATGATTCGATTTTCAAAATTTTAATTTGACACAAAAAGCCAGCCATTATTGACAGCTACCAATCGACTTGTCAAAATGTAATTTCTTCTGTCAATTCAGACCAAAAAATGAATTGCGTCAGAATAATATCATTTTTATTTACTCTTAGTTTTAAGCTTACTGTAAGCATGGCAGATGAGTTGAATTATATGTGGTATGATTCATTTTGCAACCGGACGTTCAAACATAGCAAAAGGTGTACAGTTACCTACAACGTTTCAATGTTTGAAAACTCGAGTGATCCAGCGGTTCCTGACAATTCCAATGGGTTCTTTGTGGAGATCAACGAGTCTGGAAAGTTCTGCATTGATTTGGAGGATCACTTTGGAAAACTCGAGGACAAAAATTCCAATCATCTGATCTTGCACGTTAAAGTTATTTCTCCTACGATATCCATGCAAGCAACAACTAACAGAAATCAGACCATCATTGGATCCAGGATATTTAGGATGCCAACTTGCTGGTTTGGAGTCACTATGAGAATCAATAAGAAGGATATTTCGAAAAATAAATTGGTAAACAGAATTAGAAATTAAAAAAGCGATTCATAATAAGAAAACAATATTTAATAACCAAATGAACAATATTTCTTTTAGTCCTCTAATGTCTTGCTTCGAAAATAATGATATCAAATTACCACCCGTGTAAGAAAAAAAACACTTGATTTATTGGGTCCACGTGTAGTATTTAGTGAACATGATAAAAATAAAAAAGGAATCAATTCATTAGTTACGTAAAACTTGACGAAGAAGCTTGTTTTCTTTGCGACCGGTCGGTGGAAAATAAAAATTAGTGGTTAAAAACAAAATTGTTTTATTTATTTTATTATAATGAATAGCCACAAAGTTTGTGCTTCAAATATAAACTTTATATTTAAATTAAAAGTTATTTTAATTCCTGACGAAGAAGTAAAAACCTCGAAACCGGTCGAAGTATAACTTTAAATTAAAGTGGTTCATACAAATAATTTATAAACATATTTTAATTATTGATTTATTTTATTTTTGCACCACAACCGGTCAGGAGGCCCAATTACAGTGGTGAATTACATCACAAAACACCCAGGCTTGAGAAAAATCACATTGAATTTTTGTGTTCTCACCGGGAATCGAACCCGGAACCTTCCGTGAGTGAGTCGAGCGTCTTGACCACTACACCACGGAGGCCGCCAGTATAAGTGTTAATAAATATGTATTTACATTTTCTAATACGTTTGACTACTGTACTCCATTATGTCATTTGCTTTACTCAATTTTTATTTTAGATAGAGATATCATTCGCCGCTTCCGAGAACGCAATGATGCACTTAGACTATATAGGAGTCTATACAAAAATCTCCAAGAAAAAAGGAAAAACACGAAAGACGCCAAAAGAAATAGAATCGCCTTTAACATCGCCTGTCACTATTCCCTGGCACACAGACCTCTTACTGGATAAAATGATGCTGATTGCGGTGTGTCTTCTAATTTTTTGTGTCATTTTTGAGCTGATCTTGATCGCGTTCCTATGTTGATGTCAACATTGTATCTATTTATAAACCTTGTATTTTATTTTATTTTATTAGGTAATTCAACAAAGATACATACTAGAAAACATACAATTTAAAAGCATTCGTCGAAATAATCTAACATGCATATATATCTTCAATTATAGAATTACACAAAATAGATTTATACGTTAAGTTGTAATACATATTTTTAAATATTTTTGTTTATACAGGATACAATGCAATAAAAAATAAGTTATACGTGTGTACTTATTGAATAAGATTTATTCCTAAGAGATTATTCGCAAAAGCTGAGAGAGAATCATGAAAAATGTCAATTTTATTGTTTCGGCAGTATTTATTTATTTATTTTTATTTATTTTTCACATAGATACATACGCGCAGTATCCATAATTGTATATGTATATATAAGCCATATGTAAAAATGATATTTTTATGAAATTCTATATTATTAGATTAATAATACACAATGATAAATTACATTAAATTTAAACATTTTTTCGTCTTCTTTCTCACAACATAAATGCTATTTTTCCATAACAATGTTCTATTTTACAATTTCAATGAAACTCTTACATTATGACTGTTCTAGATAGCAAAATAAATTTGTAATCTGACAAAGTATATATTATATTCCCAACACATGCGGGCCATAGGTGTGTGGTATGTAGCATTATTTGAAAACAAAGGCAGTTTAAATATTTCCCGATGTCTGAGTGTTCTCAATCCTGCATTTATTTGTATTTTATTTAGAAGGTTAGTATCTACTTTGTAGTTTAATATTTTATACAGAAATTTTATATAGAAAACAACGCGGCGTTTTATCAGAGAATTAAAATGAAAAAGAGTTAGAAGTTGCTCGTATAAATAATATATCATAGTAAATAACGAAAATACGAAATAAATAACAAAAAAATTATGAATGAATTAAAGAAAAGCTTCCTTCCATAGATAACATTAACTGTATTTTTATAATTATAATAATAAAAATACGTATATTGTTTTATTCCACTTTTATTTATAAATTTTTTACCAGTGACCGGGTTGCGTATTTTTATAATAAAATATTTATTTTATTTTATTTTTATTTATTAAGGAAAAACAACAGTTGTTATATAAGAATACAAAATATAAAAAATAGTACATACATCCAGTTAAAGTTTTTCACAAATATAATGAGAGAACATGTTACACAGTAAAGAGAAAAATAATGTATTATATAAGACATGAGAAAAAAAAAGAGAGAAATAAAAAAAGAGCTTTTAAGAAGGTTAAGGGATGAGGAAATAGATTGGAGAAGTGGAGGAAAGGGATTTTTGTAATATAGTTGACCAATTCTAAATTTTGATATTATAATAAAATAAACATAATTAAAGGAACATAAACTTATTACACACTGACAAATGTTTTATTTAACAGTGTTTCAAAAAGTTTTTTTTTTGAAGTCACAAAATTTTGTATTAAAAATACCCAAATGGGGACAAAGTAAATTAAATTTGGAGCAGCTACGATAAATAAACGAGTTTTGAACATAATTTTTTTGGGCAATGAATTATAAAAAAAATTAACTTGTCGTGTTGACTTTACGGGACAATTGGTTGAAATACGCTCTGAGAGATATGGACTATCGATATTATATTGATGGTATTTAAGTATATATGTATTGTATTAATAGGTATATTTGCCTGCATGCCTGTGTATTAATGATTTATTTTTTTAATGTGCTATATTTTTTGAATTTTTAATTGTTTCGACAATGTTTGAGTATGTCCAAGTGCTTGCAGACCGGCTGGATTTCCTTCCTAGGGAGTTATTCATAATTAAATTTAATGCAACAGAGAGTAAAAACATTATTGAGAAGGGAATATGGAAGTCTAGGCATTTTCAGGGCTTATGATCTGTCATTGGCTGGTTTAAGTGGCCACTTTACACACCGTGTAACATTCACCATTCTGCCCATGTTATAACATCCAATTTTCCTCAACTCTTCCATCTGTTGACTTTTGTGAAGTAAAAGAGCTGAAACCTTTTTAATGCGGGTGAGATTCAAACGAACAGTCCATTGAGGAAATGTGGATGTTTAAACATGGATAAATGCCTAGAATTCCATATTCCCTTTTCAATAATGTTTTCCCTCTCTGTTGCAATACATTCTAATTGTTCATTTAAACTTATAATACAAGTAATCAATCCCTGATTTGAGTCTACTGAACACTTCATTTTATTTTTACAAATATAAAAACTAAAAATTCGTGACGATTGTTTCGCCTTGTTAGGGCATTTTCGCTTTAGTTTTATTTTAGAGAATTAAATACACTAAAAATAATAGCTAAAAATAATGGGTTTGTATAAAAGTCCATTAATAAAATAATAAACGAAAAAACATACAAAAAGAGTATTAACTTAATATATCCTCATATCAAAAATCAATTAATAGACAAGTTTGCTTGCATTGAATTTTCAGGTCCAATTTCCTCAAAGATTTCCAGTGTTTTCAAACAATATGGAATAATCGTAGCCTTCAAAATAAATAATATTAACCAAGCTATTTTAAAAAAAACTTAAAAGATAAGCTAAATATTTAAATTAACAATGAAATTTACAAACTGCACGCTCTTTCTTAACCAGATATTCAGAACTCATAAGACCCTTTAAAAACAAAAAACAAGATTCTCTATTTGTAAATCACACAATTGAAAATAATCATAAAATTCATATCTCAAATAAACCAATTCCCATAGAACTAAGAATAGTCCAGAAACCGCATACGCACATCAAACAGAAGGCGACTCAAATACTCATGAATGAGTAGGTTTACGTTTTGACCCATTTAATTCTTTGTAGACGTCGCCCAGGACGCAACTTCTGATTCGAATTTAACCACGCTGTGTTGTCCCAACTAGAAACCTCAGACAAAACTTACTCTTTCATACCGATAACCATAGAACTAACTATGGTTTTTATTGCCAGATTATACCCAGAATTCTTAGGCCTGCCAACAAACATACCAGTGTTGATTTCTTTGATAACAAGTTGTCTTCTTTCAAACGATCACTGAATCAAATTCAATTATAAACACCTTAAAATATCCGAACTAGAAACCTCAGACAAAACTTACTCTTTCATACCGATAACCATAGAACTAACTATGGTTTTTATTGCCAGATTATACCCAGAATTCTTAGGCCTGCCAACAAACATACCAGTGTTGATTTCTTTGATAACAAGTTATCTTCTTTCAAACGATCACTGAATCAAATTCAATTATAAACACCTTAAAATATCCGATCTAGAAACCTCAGATAAAACTTAATTTTTCGTACCTGTAACCATAGAACTAACTATGGTTTTTATTGCCAGATTATACCCAGAATTCTTAGGCCTGCCAACAAACATACCAGTGTTGATTTCTTTGATAACAAGTTGTCTTCTTTCAAACGATCACTGAATCAAATTCAATTATAAACACCTTAAAATATCCGAACTAGAAACCTCAGACAAAACTTACTTTTTCATACCTATAACCATAGAACTAACTATGGTTTTCATTCCCCTATGCCCAGAATTCTCAGGTCTGCCAACAAACATACCAGTCTTGATTTCTTTGATAACAAGTTGTCTTCTTTCAAACGATCACTGAATCAAATTGGATTAGAAACACCTCTCTCCCGCTTCCACTCCCACAAAGTCTACTATATACCATTGAGTCTTTCTACTTTTTTTAATAATCATTTTCTATGTATAAATATGCTCTTCAAAGAATTCAGAGTACTGAATATTATTCAACAGTATATATTGAGAACGGTAGTGGTTACACACATAAAGAGACATTTACCCAAGCGTCAACCACAACCATAATACAAGATACTCTAAAAGGGATCTGATACTAAGTGAAGGGGTCAACACTGTTCTGGCATCGAGACAACACTATAACGTCGGCAAAAAGGTCCATAACCTTTTGCCAGAATCGTGGAAAGACGGGAGTGTTGTCAAGTTATGGAAGGTGTTGACCTCGCTCTTTCATGACATTGGTCGTAGGGAGTCAGAAAATTGGATGCATGCCACGGATTGGAGAACCGTACTGGATGTCAAAAATAAAATATAAAAAATAAGGAATAATTAAAAAAATATATATTTATAGATGACAACCATGAAGTTTCGCATAAATAAATTGTCTATGTTTTTATAAATGTATGTATGTGTATGCGCATGGGTGTATGTACGTGTGTGTGTATGTACATGTGTATATATGTGTATATTTATATTTACATGTGTGTATATATGTGTATGTCTGTATGTATATGAATCAAAATGTGTATCCGAATAAGTTTATATTTTGTTTGTCTGTGCTCTATATTAATTTGTTAACTATTATTATATATAATTGCCTAGCTTGGAACGGGGTATGTACCCTTGTTAGCTGGGCAAAGTGAATATGGAATTTTATTTTGATAAAGAGTGTGAATAAATAAATAAATAAATATGTCCTTAAGAATGCCCATTGGGCGTATATGTAAATAAATTAATTAATTAATACTCAACTCCCATAAAAAATATTTAAAAAACAGGTTTCCGTGGCGACGCTGTTTGTTTTTAATTTCATTGTGACGTGAAAATGGGGTCCGCTTTGTTTATAAATTTCATTTTCATATATTTCATCCAGTTCGCTGCTTCTCATTCGCTAGTACTTGACAAATTTTATGAGGAATTTTGCAATGGCAATTTGGGTTTTTTCGCGTCTCGCGGCTGTGGAGTCGATTATGAAGTCGTCAAAATCGAAGAGTCCAGTACCGTAACGATACCCGATGACAGTAATCGCTTCTTCATGAAGGTCAATAAGAACGGATCCATTTGCTTCGACCTCAATAATAGAGTGAACTATGTCCAAAACTATTTCACGATTCGAATGAAAGTAGTGCATCCTTCGATGCAGATAAAAGTCCTTGGAAGTGAACGACAAATTATCGTGGAACAAACGTTTACCCGTGTGACTTGCTGGATGGAATACGATCTAACGTTTACTGGTTACCAAATAAATAAAAGGGTAAATACCTAGAATTAAGAATAGTCAAGAAACCGCATACGCACATCAAACAGAAGGCGACTCAACTATTCATAAATTAGTAGGTTTACGTTTTGACCTAAATTCTTTGTAGACGTCGCTCAGTACGCAACTCCTGATAGTATTCAACTATGCCGTGTTGTGTCCTTTTAAAGTGTAGAAATACTGACAGGATGCAATCACATTTCATGTGTAATTAGCAAATGCACGTGTGTGTAACAAATGCATTACTGAAAAATTGAATTGTTTTTCCGTCTGTCAGATTGTCGAAGAAACAAAATAAACATTTCGTTGGTGTTGCCAGGGTAGTAAATTTTTTTACCCTACTTTGCTCATCTAATGAGAGAACTAGTGAAAATTGGATCTCGGATTAAACAACGCTATCGTGGACATTTGACTGACATTATTTTTAAAACCTCAAATATTATTTCGCATGATTTAAAAATATCCGTTTTATGTAAAATAAAATTTGTTTCATATTTTAAGTTCAAAGTTCATTGATTCAATTACTCTTATTAAATGACCCTTTACTTATCTACTCTGTTGTATCAATCAATATTTCCGCGTGCACAATACAATTTTAATGATATTAAAAGATTCCTTTTTTTTAACCTTACATTTGTGTTATAATTATATTTTTTCCCATCGTGCAACATTACGCGGCGGCATCACGAATGCGCGCGGTGAAAGTGAGGCTTAGTGGGGGAATAATTGGACACAGTCCGATGTATTCAAATATGATTCTACGCTCTTTCTGGACTATTCTTAATTCTATGGGTAAATAGTAATTATTTATTTATTCAACGTATTATGCCAGCACCTGGTCAACGCCACGCGAAGGAACTGATCAATGGGTACTCGCAAAGTTTCGCCTTCGGCCTAATGATGATCAGCCGAAATCGAGTAAGGTTATCACTGGAGCCCGCCCAGTAGCTCAATCAAAAATAACCATCGACGTGCTTAAAACATGCCAGTACTTGAGCGATCACAATGAACAAAAATGAACATGCTTTAGTTATTTTATTTTATTTTACTTTAGTTAACTTTTTTTTGTTAAATTTTTCATTTTATTTTATTATATTTTTTTTTATTTCTTTTTATTTTCTAATTTTTTTAAAATATTGTTTTTTTTTTTTTGGAATAGTAAACAAACAGATACAGTGTATCAACTCAGAACTAATAACAGATTTCCAGATGTCTACTAAGTTACATAATGCATTTTTAATGTAAATTTTAAATCTGACAAGAGTGGTGTTTGTGTAGTCTGTGTTTAAATTTTGTATTGTACACTGAAAAAGCCCTACAAAAAAAATATTTTTAATATACGACGTTTTACTTATTGGTACATGAAACAGGTGGTACCGTCTACAAATCCTGGCTGGAACATGTATTATTATTAAACTAAGTAGTTCTGCACAGTCAACTATTCCTGTTATAATTTTGTGAAGCAGTAGTTGGTCCGCACACACTCTGCGGTATTGCAGAGAAGTGATTCCAAGGTAGGTGGAGACAGCGAGAGTTGATACATAAGAAATACCGGTTTTGTATTTTAGGTGCTTTATAAATTTATCGGTTATAAGTCAACGCGTGTGCAATTTCTAAGTCGACTGTCGAGTCGGTTCGTTTTTTGTTTTCCTCGTAAAAAATACAGTTCATTGGCGAAAAATAGTCGTTTACTATAAAAAATTATATAATTTATTGCATTTGCAAAATTGTAGAGAGTATCTAACATAAAAAAAGTGAAAATTTAATTTCAATTACTATGGCGACTGCTTTTCTTGACATTTAGCTTGCCAACCGCCAGCTAAATGCAATAAATATCATGATAAATATAAAATAAATGTATTCGACGCGCAATATCATTTTCTTCTGTCATCCTCTAATTGCGTAGGAGCTCCAATTGATCTACTTGCATAATTCGTACAGTGAACAGAAGGGAGAAGGTGTGATAGTCTCTCCGTCAAAATCAGAACCGCATTCTTCGTCGGCTTCGACGTGGAATAAATTGAATTTTTCCTAAGCTTAAACTTTGATTTTTATTAAATTATTTGTATTTTTTTCAGATTTGGATAGAATTTTCAGGATCTGATAATTTTCTGGCTTATATTGATGAGATGCATTTCCACGAAGGTGGACGTATTGGTGTACGAGCTATAGAAAACTGGAGTAAAACTGACAAAAAAACTGTCACCATGTCAACAACGCTTGGACCAACAACTCCTAGATCTATTTCCTGGCACTCCGATGATGCTGTTGATAGTTTGATGCTGTTAGGAGTGGCCCTCTTGATTGCTTGTGTCTTAATTGAGTTGATCATTATAGCTTTTCTGTTTTGATTATTATTAATAAAGTTATTCATTCAGAAGAATTTGCTCTCCTAGGAGTTATATACTAACTCATTTTGAGACCGAACACAGTAACATTATAATAAAATGGTAATAATATGAATGTTGTATTTATTTTTAATACATCGGGCATAAAAGAAACATTTACATTATTTTTTTTATTTTTTTTTTATTTGAAAATTTATTTATAATCCCTTACGGATTATTACATTCATTTTACATAAAATAATATATACATTTTTCATTTAAAATCTGTTGTTCAAAATAATATTTTTTACATATTTTAAAAAATTGGTCTGAGTCTTTTGTTTAGTTTTGTCTGGTAGTTTATTGTATAATTTCAGTCCCTGGTTCATTAGTCTTGATTGTCCTTGTCTTGTTTTAGAAAGTTGTATGTGGTATTTGTCTGATATTCTCGTATTATGTCCATGTTGACTATATTTTTTTACAAGTTTTAGTTCTTCGTCTACAATTACATTAGTGGCTAATTTATGGATAAATTTTAATGATTCTAGTTGAAAGAGTTCAGTTATATTTAATTGCTTAGTTTGTTCAAAAAAAAATATTTAGTCTTAAAATAGTGCGAACAATGAATGTCCTGATATAAACTTATACCTAATTATTATTAAAACATATCCCAATTATTTACATTTCTAAACAATATACGTATTGTGTAACATTCACAATTCTGCCCATGTTTCAACATCCGCATTTCCTTAACTCTTCCATCTGTTGACTTTTGTGAAGTAAAAGAGCTAAAACCTTTATCACGCGGGTGAGATTCATCCTGGTGAACCAAATCACCTACTAGGCAACGCCCGAAAACAATTTTCCAGTTTGTATACTTCTTCTTTTTACCAGGCCAGTCTGCAAGCATTTGGACATACTCAAACATTGTTGAATTACCTGGTAAAAAGAAGAAGAACAAAAATGACAAGAAATAGAAAAATATATCACCAAAGTGCATTTTTTTACTGGTGTTATTTTTGTGGCAAGCATAAATTTAATTGATAATTTTATCGAATTTGTCTTCTGTATTTTTTGTACAAAAAACAAAAATTGCGTGCGCGCTGCTTAGTTCATTTTTAAAAAATATATATAAACAGATATCACAGCAGAATTGATGAACGTTTTTCAGTAGGGAATGTGGATTTTGAGGGACGTTCTGCAATGTAGATGACGAAACACATTTCACAAAAAAGACGCATCTTCAGGGGATCGAAAATAGCGCTATGTAAATCAGATAAATAGTCAACAATATTTTGAGTTTGTCCGAATTTTTGTAGACAAGGACTGGATTAAACTCCTTGGGGAGCTGTTTATATTCACATATTACAACAGAGATGAAGAACATTTCAGAGAAGGTAATATAGAAGTCCAGGCATCTACAGGGCTTATGACCTGTCAATGGCTGGTTTAAGTGGCCACTTTACACACTGTGTAACATTTACCATTCTGCCTATATTTGAACATCTTTATTCCTTCAATTCCTTCATCTGTTGATGTTTGTGAGGTTAAAGAGCTGAAACCTTTATTTATGCGGGTGAGATTCATCAAATTGAATTTTTCCACCTACATACTAGGCAACGCCTGAAAATGTTATTTTTTCAATTTCTATACTTCTTCATGGACCAGGTAATTTATCAACAATATTTTGAGTTTGTCCAAATTTTTGTAGACAAGGACTGGACTAAACTCCCTGGGGAGCTGTTTATATTAACATATTACAACAGAGATGAAGAACATTTAAGAGAAGGTAATATAGAAGTCCAGGCATCTACAGGGCTTATGACCTGTCAATGGCTGGTTTAAGTGGCCACTTTACACACTGTGTAACATTTACCATTCTGCCTATATTTGAACATCTATATTCCTTCATCTGTTGATGTTTGTGAGGTTAAAGAGCTGAAACCTTTATTTATGCGGGTGAGATTCATCAAATTGAATTATTTCACCTACATACTAGGCAACGCCTGAAAATATTTTTTTTTTCAATTTTTATACTTCTTCATGGACCAGGTAATTTATCAACAATATTTTGAGTTTGTCCAAATTTTTTTACACAAGGCTTTTTCAGGCGTTGCCTAGTATGTAGGTGAAATAATTCAATTTGATGAATCTCACCCGCATAAATAAAGGTTTCAGCTCTTTAACCTCACAAACATCAACAGTTGAAGGAATTGAAGGAATATAGATGTTCAAATATAGGCAGAATGGTGAATGTTACACAGTGTGTAAAGTGGCCACTTAAACCAGCCAATGACAGGTCATAAGCCCTGTAGATGCCTGGACTTCTATATTACCTTCTCTTGAATTTTCTTCATCTCTGTTGTAATATGTTCAGATAAATAGTATTTATAATGCCATGAAAATGCCTAGCTTCATAAGTTCTCTACTGTAAATAATATGTAAATATTAACAGCTCTCCAGGGAGTTAAATCCTTGCCTACAAAAAATTGGACAAACTCAAAATATTGTTGACCAATATCTCATTTTTCAAAATTGTGGACTAGCTGCTTTCTGCATAACCACGTTCAATAAGGACACCAAATGCCGAACACTATTCAAGTGGATCGGAAGATCTGTTGACGAATTACAACGGTCCGCCTTCTTCTGACGAGTTTTCTGTGGTTTCCTCTTGAAACAGGTCACAGCCGAAACATCTTACCGACCCTTACATAAAATAACGAAATAAAGTTTTTCATTAAAGTAAATTTAATATAAATAAAAATATAAAAAAAATACACAATTTTTTAAGTAAACAAATAAATAACTATCGCTTTGGAGTATATATTAACCTTATACATTAAAAGCAAGGTAAAAGAAAAATGCAACTAACATAAAAAAAAATATTAAAAAAAACACGTTCAATAGGAGGTGCGTTGCGTAAGAACTAAAACAAAATTCGTTGTAATTTTAATTTAATCAAAAACAAAATAGCACGCTGCAGCGCTTCAAAGTTGACAGCTATCAAATAAATTTGTCATTGCATTCAATTGCGTTTTTGTATTTCTCCAACAATGTAGATACTATGAATTCTCGCAAAGTGTTAGCATTCATGTTTATTTTAAGTTTAGTATTTCATTCGTCCATGACTGATATTAAGTTTACAAATACTTTTCACGATCCCGAGTATAACTGGATCGGCTTACGACATTACATATTTTACACCGGATTTTGCAATAACTCTTTCGGTATCTTAGACCGGACGCGCACCCACGTGTGCGAGAACTCAAATTTCGTCGTGAAACAGTACGCCAAAGATGACTTGTGGATTCCCGATCAGACGAACGGCTTCTATCTTAAAGTTAATAAATCAGGCGTACTCTGCATCGATCTGGACACGCGAATGAGAAAATTAGAGAAGAATAATTTTCTCGCTATTTATATAAAAGTCTATTATCCCAAGGTGAAACTTGTAGTGTCAACGAATGATGAGAAAGTAGTTTTGGATGAAATCAGTTACAACTTTTCGAACTGCTGGAATGAGATAAATTTAAATTTTAGCAAGTCTGACGTTTGGCCAGATAAATTGGTAAATATTCTTTGTGTTTAAAGCATCAATTTTGTAGTCAAACATTTTGAATAATGTTAATTAATCACTTGGAATCAGTCCAACATCGCTCGCTTCGAAAAGTAACGTGGATGCCTGGACTGGAGATAGGTGCTGATATAGAGTCAATGTCTTTTTTTTTTTCTTCCTTTTTGCACATCCGCTCCTAAGTGGAGCATGTGGACATCACCAGTTGCCTCCAGAAGACCCTATCGCCAGCCAGCACTCTCGTTTCTTCCCATGTCAGTCCAGCGCCTCTTAATTCCGCCGAATAAAGTCTAAAGATCGTCATTGACGGCCTTCCAGGACGGCGTGATCCTGCAGGTTTAAAGAAGATAATATTTCTAGTCTACAAAAACGTAGAACTAATATTGACTATATACAGGGTGTTCTTTAAACCCTGTCACGTCAGAAACCACGTTGATCAGTATGAGCAAGAAGACATATTGGCACATTAAAATATTTTTTTAGAACGAATAAATTTTTTAAAAATAAAACATAAAAAAAAGCAAATGGTTGCTTATTTCTGCAGAGGTGAAACGAGGAGGGGGGAGGGGGGAGTCTGACACTGCGCCGCGCTCCCCTCACTTCTCCCCTGCAGAAGTAAGCAACCATTTGTTTTTTTAAATATGTTATTTTTATAAATTTTATTCGTTCTAAATATTTTTTAAAATATGCTAATATGTCTTCTTGCCCATACTGATCATCGTGGTTTCGGATGTGACTGGGTTTAAAGAACACCCTGTATAGATTTATTACTTTCAATAGTATAGTCCGAGGAGGAATAATTAGAACGCGGGCTGGGTCGTTAGACCAAAAAACATTGAATTCCCAAAGTTATTTGAAAGTGCATAATTTTTAATTTTTTTCTTAAATATTCTTATCAGAAGCCTATAAATCCGAAAAAACAGCAATAAATTGTGCTCTTACTTCGAGAAATACATTCAAATTATTCTTGGGAAAAAAATTTACAAGCTGATTTTTGGAAGTATGTATATCCAATAGATTATAATTCTCCAAAATGTTCACCTTATCAAATCACTTTCTCAGATTCTATTGAGAGAATTCAGAATAAGTTTCTTAGATGTATTAATTTTAAGATGGGTTTTTCTACTAATCAATTAAATTATAACAAAATTATAGACTCTCTTAAATCAACTAAATTTATTGCAAGAACGAAGGACATCGACCGATCTTACGACTTTATATAAAATAATAAAACCAATGTTTGATACCCCTGATCTACTGAAATTGATTTCATTCTATGTACCACCTAGATTAAGCAGAACATCTACAATATTTTACTGTCAAAATTCTCGAACGGTAGCTCAATATAACTCACCTATTGTTAGATTGCAGAATGCCGGGAATGAATATGCATCATATTTTGATATATTTAGTTTATCTCTGCCTAACTTAAAAAATAAAGTATCCAACATATTTTTATCAAAAAGAGCAAATCAACTTCAAGAGATTGGGTTGGAATAGTTATAATTTGATTGATTAATGTATTTTGTTATTGTAAAATTCCTTAAAAGCATAATTTGTGATTGAAAAGTTTTGACATTTCAACAGCGTTGCCAGATCTACCGATTTTTTATAGATATAGGCAATATGTACATAGGCATAGGCAATATTCCATAGATTCTCGTCAGTTTTGTTATTGGCTGGAGAAATACAACTTACCGCGGTCAGTAAAAGTAAGAACGCCAACCGTTTCATGACGTCACTACTGAAAAGTGACACACTGATTACAGTCATTTGGCGCGGTATTTGATAAATGTAACTTTAAAAAATCATATCTTAGTAAATAACGCACAAAAATGTATATATTTTTGCTTAGTTAAATAGTACGCTAATAGAAAAAAAATATTAAAAAACAGTGGAATTCCTCATTGTGAGATTTGTAATTATGCTTCACCAACTCAATGGAGAATGCTAAGTTTGCGGTGTCAAGTAGTATAATTGAAATCTGTTTTTGCAAGATTTAGAGACGGTTTTGAATTACGCTTTTATTTAGGTAGGTACTTTTTTATGTAAAGTTTGTTTTGGCATCAATAACTAATTTTCCGTTTTCTAAATTTGTTTCATATACCCTTAATTGTCAAATTAATAAATATATTACCCATAGAATTAAGAATAGTCCAGAAACCGCATACGCACATCAAACAGAAGGCGACTCAACCACTCATAAATGAGTAGGTTTACGTTTTGACACATTAGTTTCTTTGTAGACGTCGCTAAGTACGCAACTCCTGATTCGAAATTAACCATGCCGTGTTGTGTCCTTTTTAAGTGTAAAAATACTGCTAGTATCTTGAAGAAACATGATGCAATCACATTTCATGTGTAATTATCAAATGAATGTGTTTGTCACAAATGCATTACTTAAAAATTGAATTATTCTTCCATCGGTCAGATTGTCGAAAAAACAAAATGGAAATTTCGTTGGTGTTGCCAGAGTAGTAAAAATGTTTACCCCACTTTCCTCATATAATAAGAGAAATAATGAACATTTAACCTCGGATTAAACAACGCCGTGGTGGACATTTAGCTGACATTATCTTTAAAACATAAAATATTATTTAACATGATATAAAAATATCCGTTTTATGTAAAATAAAATTTGTTTTATATTTTAAGTTCAAAGTTCATTAATTCAATTACTCTCATTAAATGACCCTTTACTTATTTACTCTGTTGTGTCAATCAATGTTTCCGAGTGCACAATAAAATTATAGAAAAATTAACAAATTGTTTTTTTTTTCCTTACATTTGTGTTATGGTTATATTCTTCGCGATCTGGCAATATTACTTGGTGACTTCAAGTATGCGCGCGGCGAAAGTGTGTCTAAGTGGGGGAATTATTGGACACAGTCCGCTGTATTAAAATATAATTCTAAACGCCTTCTGGACTATTCTTAATTCCATGCCAATTCCATTACATGTTGAAAACAAGGCGCGTAAATTTAATATACTCGAACAATTGGAAATTAATAAATATTTATACAACCCTAATTTTAAATAATAAATGAACAAACCAATCTAAATCTTCACCACTATAAAACATATTTACATAGACTGTGATCCAATTTTACACTATGTCCCTTTATGTACACGCATGATATTATTTTTTTAACGATAATAAATTAATTTGATCAATTATGATAGATTACCTAGGTACATTGATATGCTACAAGTATTTTAAACAAACAAATTCGGATGCTTGAAGAATTTTTTTTTTTCAGATTAAAATCGATTTTAGCCTCTCTTCGTCATTTTCTAGATTGAGAATCGACTATATCGGCATCTACGTTCAAAATGAACAAAAAATACGAAGTTTAAAAAGAAGAAAAGAAACGTACGCATCCAACGGAAGTATGTTTACAAGCAAAGGCGAAAGATTTGACATATTTATTGAGGGGACAACCAGTCCAAAAACTATCCCGTGGGAGTCAGAACTAGTAACGGATAAATTACTTCAGTTGGGAAACACCCTCCTTATAATTTGCATAATTTTAGAATTGTTTGTAATTGCATTTCTTTGTGGATGAAAATGAAATTAAAACTACTTTTAAATTTCATAAAATTTGTTGTTTTTCAATTATTTATTCTCATTTGTAATTATTTTGCTATTTGGTCTTAAAATAGAACAGACATTACATATTTTTTAATTTATTTATATATACTTATAAAATTTTGTATATTTTTTTTAAACAGATTAATGTTCTCTTACTGGGGTGAGTATAATAAAACATACCTTAAATTAAATTATTATGAAAATAAAACTTTGTTATCGGTGTTACACAATTTTATTATTTTACAAGAACACAACTTTAGTTTCGGGAGAGCACTCCTCCCATCGACGGGTGATATAAAATTAATACAATAAACACAGAATATTGTTCACAATGTCATAGAATCTAAACAAAAAATAAACAGATTAATCGGTGAAACTTAGAGCAGGGGTTTTTTTTTTCTTTATCTAAGGTGTTGGCATATGAATGGATGGTTATCTTAAGTACAGATATGAAAACATGGACAGAACATTAAGTCGAATTTATTTCTTAAAATTTAGCACATAAGTGGAAGTTGCAATAAGTAAGTCTAAGCCTTAAAAAACCCCCCTGCTCTAAATTTCACTGATTAATCTGTTTATTTTTTGTTTAGATTCTATCATACTGTGAACAATATTCTGTGTTTATTATAACATTTTTTAAACATTTTTTTAACATTTTTTTTTCTAATTACAGTGGTGAATTACATCACATCACAGAGCACACAGGCTTGAGAAAAATCACATTTTTAATTTTTGTGTTCTCACCGGGAATCGAACCCGGAACCTTCCGTGCGTGAGTCGAGCGTCTTGACCACTACACCACGGAGGCCGCCGAATATATTATATTAGTTTTATATCACCCGTCGATGGGAGGAGTGCTCTCCCGAAACTATAGTTGTGTTCTTGTAAAAGAATAAAATTGTGTGACACTGATAACAATGTTTTATTTTCATAATAATTTATAATGAAGTGTTACGAAGTGAATGCCGATTCAATAAAAAATATTACCTTAAATTAGTTATTTATCAAAGTTTGAATTAGTAAATACTTTGATAATCCAAAGGCCCTAATTTCATTACATTATACATTTGTTAGAAGTCATTTGGAATACGCATCTCAGATATGAAATCACTAGTATGCCATATATATAACAAGAATAAAAAACATTCAGAACAAATTTATAAAGTACCTAAAATACAAAACCGGTCTTTCTTATGTATCAACTCTCGCTGCCTCCACCTACCATGGAATCACTTCTCTACAATACCGCAGAGTGTGTGCGGACCATCTACTGCTTCACAAAATTATGACAGGAATAGTTGATTGTGCAAAATATTGTTGATAAATCCACCTGGTCTATGATGAAGTATAGAAATTGAAAAAATAATATTTTCAGGCGTTGCCTGGTATGCAGGTAAAATAATTGAATTAGATGAATCTCACCCGCATAAATAAAGGTTTCAGCTCTTTAACTTCACAAACATCAACAGATGAAGAAATTGAAGGAATATACATGTTAAAATATGGGTGGATTGGTGAATGTTACACTGTGTATAAAGTGGCCCCTTGAACCTGTCGATGACAGGTCATAAGCCCTGTAGATGCATAGACTTCTTTATTACCTTGCATAAAAATCCACAAGATTGTAAATGCATAAAAATAGATCCTGTATCAAAATAATAGTATTTATAGTCCTTAAACTGTAGCTTGATTAAAATGACAGCTGTAAATCTAATGTCAATAGTGATGGGAAAATACTGATCACTGATCATGTACCGATCAAATCAATTTTATCAGTTTTTTCATGCAATCGTGAAACTATGTTTCCGAAAATTGATATGAAAACGCAAGAACAAGTCTATTATAGTGTGTTTAAGACAACTATTCACCAAAAGATAAGACTTTTATACATTTTCATGAATAACATCAAAAGAATTATTTTTTATTCTATCAATTTGTCCCATATCTGACATTTTGGCAAAATGACGTAACCTTGTAAAAAAGTCATTAATAATTAGGTTTATTTAGGAATAACGGGTAAAAAAAATTTTCAATAAGCTAAGAGTTTGCCTGTTTAACATGTACCACTTAAAACCATACATACTCGTACCATACCCAGTGCTGAGACTAGTTTATATGGGGCTAGTCGACCCAATAATTTAATATGGGGACTAAGTTTCAAATCTTATACCGACAGAGTACACATTTTAAAAACTATCGTACTTGCAAAAATAAAGATTGCGGCAAAAGACAACTATAAAATATTATTTGACTATGTTAACGTTTTGCCGATTAACAAACAGTCTCAATATAAAATAATGACGGATCATTTCCTCGATTGCAGTTTTAAATGCAAAGTAACCCACCAGATCGTGACCCGACAAGTATCGGCACAAAAACTGACGATGCCACGACAGAAGAACTACTATGGAGATAGAACAATGGGGAGTGTAGTACCAAAACTGTTTAATTTAATACCTGTTAAAAAACGTGAGGAAAAAAACCTAAATACATTTTTAAAAATAGAGATGGATATGTTCTCATCATCACTATGGCAGCATCATCTGCATGGCACGTGATGTTAATGACCTTATCTCCTTTAGTATATTCACTACTTTTTTTATTCTTAAAAGCGTTTTTTTATATATATATACCATATACCTCTGTCGGTACATTTCCTTATTTTTACTTATTATTGTATCTTTTAGTTTTTCTTATGTTATCTTTAATTTTACATACTTATGTTTCACTGCTGCACTTAAATGTAATTTCTAATATATGTAAACGCCCGTTAGGCGTATAAATTAATAAATAATAAATAAATAAATTAATATATATATTTATTCTGCTTGTGTAAGAACAGGTTTTAGGCGTATATATTGTTGTTGTATATTTAGTTATAAAGGTGCTAAACTTGCTTTGTTTCTTTGTTGTTCTCAATATGTGTTATTTTCTAAATGCTAATATTATTTATGTCCCGAATTGAGTTGTCGTAACTCCTGGGAATGTAATTCAACGTATTATACTTGTAAAATACTTTATTTTTGATTTATATAAAAAAAATAAAATAGTCAACAACTTATTAAAAACAGCAAATCAAACTTAAGCGTTCATATATTTTTATTCTTCATTTTTTATTCAACTATTTACTTACCTTTTAAAAATAATAAAAATAAAAAAAAACAAACACACTTCCGCATTTATAATATTATGGATTTAGATTGATTATTGTTTATTTCATTAATGTTATTTTCTCTTTTTTCCAGATCGAAGACAGGACGAAGTTATCGAAATCGAATCTCCAGATGGGAATGTCAAAGGGAAGCGGTACACGGTAAAATCCAAGTAAGTTTATTTTGGTATTATTTATATTTAAAACAACAGAAAAATTCACATTTTACAACGGAGATGGAAAACATTTGACCGAGCTGTGGTCGTGTGGCTAGTGTCGCGGACTGAAGGATCAGAGGTCCAAGGTTTGCACCCTACTCTACCACAACTTGATTCCAAATTTCTAGTTGTTAGTTTTTTACGACTCAAATGATATTTACAAAGAAAATTGAAATATTTGGGTAAATCAAAAGCACGCAAATATTTATTTTTTTTAGGTTAAAGAGCAGAAACCTTTATCGATGTGGGTGAGATACAATATTGTTCAGTCAAAGCACACCATCCACATATCAAAAAACCGTTTTAAAGACCCCGAATCTTCCTATCAGTTTCACTGATAAAATAAATATATATTTTTTGTCACTAAACAAGTTTTGCAAACCAGGTTTTTTATCGAATTTAAACTCTACTGCTTTCATTGACTCTTTCTCTGCGAGATCAGCAAATTATACCTGTCATTGGCTGGTTTAAGTAGCCATTTTAAATACCGTGTTACATTGCAACAAGCCTTGTCCGAACATCCATATTTCTTTTTTAATTTTTTGTACATAATGTTGTTTGAATATTGGCAAGCTTATTGCCAAATAGCAGTCTCTTCCAACCAACCAATAAAATAAAATTTTCCTTTTTATAATTCAAGTTTGCAAAACATATTTAATAGAAAACTTAATAAAATACCTGAAGATGGACGAAAATATAAATAATTGTATTTGTATGTAAATTACAATATCAGTACTCTATGAGTATAAAGGAATAAAGATGAAAGATAAAAGGAGGAGACATTAAGAAAGAGAAAGGAGATGTTTCTTTAGACGTAATTTAAACAGAGATAATGTAGTAACATCTTTGATAGTGGATGGGAGATGATTCTACAGTCGAGCCGCATGGACACTATATGAGTTAGAGAAGAAAGAGGAATTGTGGATGGGTATTAAGAGAATTAGAACGAAGAGGTAAACCATGAACTTATAAGCGTTGAAATTCTTCACATAGTTTAGGAGCGTTAGGACTATGAAGCATAGTAAACAGAAGCGAGAAGGAGTGATAGTCTCTCCTCTGTCTAATTTTGAACCAATTCAGTTGCCTACTATATTATTATCATTATGGATAACTTATATAGCGCCATTTTTGTAGTAAAATACCTCAAGGGCGCTTTACATAGTAATTCTATTGTTAAATGAATTTAATTGAAGCTTTTAAACTTGTAATTTAATTAAAACAATTTATTTTGCTGTCACATGCTACGGATTTATTCAAATGATTAAGAGAACAAGTGGGTTTTATTTTTTTTCCGAAACATCACTTCACTTTCACAGCCTCGCACCTTTGCTGGGAGAGCATTCCATGCCATAGGGCCTGCGACCGCAAATGCGTGTTCATTAAATTTAGTGCGCTGTTTGCGTATAGGTATAATAACTTTTCCTCTCGCCGTAGACGTAGCTGATCTAAGCGTGAGACGCCTGTCAGCTAGTTCATATTGAATCTACGATAATCAGAAATGTGGTCATATTTCCTTAGACCAAAAAGATACCTTCAATTATAATATTTCTTAAATTCTTTCATCTGTTGATTTTAGTAAAGTTACAAAGCTGAATCTTTTATTGCAGTGTAAATTTTTTATCTGATTGAATTATTTCAATTCCACGACGAGTTAAAAATTAAAGTTTTCTTACCTTTAAAAAAGGAAGATGATTTGGAGAAGCCTTTTTATTTTAAAAATGTTTTTATTGATTTTTTGTAGTTTTTCCTTTTCGAAAAATGACTTTTTATTATTCAAAACAGCAATTCAATTTCATGTTACACTTTTGCTAAAATTTTACAGTTTTTTTCTACAAAAGTATGGCAATACCGCTCGAATTATATTTTTAAAATACAGTAAATTTTATTTCAACTAGCTCTAGTTTTGACATCTCCATTTGATACGCTTTACAATTTTCCACACTAAATCAGATATCTGCAGTGTTTTGTTTGAAATGTTTATAACTTCCCTAGCACAAAAAATGGCAACAGGCACATGAAAAAGGCCGATAAATTGTAGGATTTTTAAAATATTCTGCCAAAAATTTTAGGGTGATTTGGCCAGTGGCGAATCTTTTCATTACTTAATTATATTTGCCGGTTGAATAAATCCGTAGCGATAAGACAAAATAAATTAATGAATATTTTTTAATGACAAAATAAATTGATTTAATTAAAAAAATACCTAAATTTTAAGTTGCTCGTGACGTCATGAGTTCAAGTCGATGAGTTTTTCTGATATTTAAAATAAGAACCCTGTATCTATTCATTTAATGCTCATTATTATGTTTTGTATCTTCTACAACATTTTAAATATATATATATAATATTATTATTAATAAAACTTTTAATACATGATCAAGATAAAATACTCTCGAGAATTATTTTTAAAAACTTATTTGGAACGGTACATAAAAAGAAAACATTTTTGTGACAAAACTTTATATTTTTTTATTTTATTATACTTTTAAAATTTTGTGTTAATTTTTTTAATGTTCCCTCACTGGGGTGTCCCGTGCCGAGGGAAACATTTTACAAAAAGTATAATGAAACATGTCTTAAATTAGTTATTAAACATATTATTAATATAATAAGAAAATAAAATGTAATAAATCTCATTGACCTAATTATCGTCGTAAATATAATAAGAAAAATAAACTAAAATAATTATAAAAAACTAAATAAATTCAAATTAACATTATCAAAGTTTGATAAAGTCCTAACAAGACGAAACGCATTTAAAAACCAGAAACCACTGAGGAAAAATTAATATAAAAACGTGCAGAGTGCAGCAGAGAAAAAGTAAAGAATGGCGGTTTTTCAAGTAATCTTTAAAATTTGAAAAAGCAATAAGTTTACAAACAATATGTGTATATTGTATATATAGTATCTTCGTCTGCCAGAAAAGTAAAGCACGGCGTACGATCGTCGAACAATTTGAATATTTTCAGTCGCTCTCTGCATTTTCCCGACTCACACCAAATACAGTCTCCCTCGACGAGTGGGATATCTTGCTCTTTCGAATACCTTATAAATAAAATATTTTCCATTTCCACGCGCGTCGTGTATTACCTCTTCTAACCCCGTAAACGCCTGGTCAAAAATATACAAGTCGAAATCGCACATTATTTGGTCGCCACATTAGACTCGATAATTTTTGATAGTGGAGAGAGTGCAGAAAAAATTTCTGCGCTATCAGTACCTAAAAGAGTGTGGATATTATTTTTTTATTTAACTTTTTGTACATAATGTTATTTGTACATTGGTGGGCTTATTGCCAAATGGCAATTTCTTCCAATCAACCAATAAAATGAAAGTTTTATTTTTATAATTCAAGTTACAGAACATATTCAATAGAAAAAAAAGATTAAAAAGTTTAAAATATATAAAAATAGAAATAAACATAACTGTTTATAAATTACCTTAAATCAAAACTATTACTCAATGGGAAAAGGGAAAAAAGGAGGAAAAAGGAAAGAAGGAGAGATTAAGGAAGAGAAAGGAGATGTTTCTTCAGACGTGATTTAAACAGAAATAATGTAGTAACATCTTTGATGTTGGATGGGAGATGATTCCACAGTCGAGCCGCATGGACACTATATGAGTTAGAGAAGAAAGAGGAAATGTGGATGGGTATTATGAGAGTGCCTTGAGTTGAGGCGTTAGGACTATGAAGTACATTGAACAGAAGTGAGAGGGAATGATAGTCTCTCCGCTGTCTAATTTTTAGCCATTTCAGTTGCCTACGATAATCAGAAATGTGGTCATATTTCCTAAGACCAAAAATGTACCTTATGCATGAAGTCGTTCAATTTTATCGAGTTGCTCACATCTCAAATCAGTCGTGGAAACATCAGCGTAATCTAGATTATCATTGGCTCTTCCCAACCGACTTTTTACTGGGGATGCTAGGCTATCAGTCATTATGGAGGAGGAGGGACGTTCATTTAGGTGTTCACTTTTTCCAGGTGATTGGTGGTCGCATACATAACTCAGAAATTCTGATGGATGTAGGTCTGTTCGTACCTGATAACTATCTTCGACAAAGACAGCATCGATTGTTTTACCTACCACTATGCAGAACCAACCTGCCAATGGTTATGCCGGTTGGAAGAGCAATCTTGCCACTTACAATCGCATCGCCTCGGATGTCGACATATTTCACGTCAGTGGGCCTTCCCTTAGGAAAGCACTTTCTAACTTTTAATTTTTCTTTTTACATTTTGTTATATATTTTGTAACCGCATGACCAAAAATGCGTCAAACACACTTTAAAAAAAATATGTCTGATGTCCAGTACCTAGACTGTAATAGACTGATATTCTTATTCTTTATGGTGGGGGTTAGTGTTTTGCAAGCTCGTGACGTCACTGCGACCTTTGAATATCTATTGTGACGAGTCTCCGTGAATAGTTTCCTCCCTCCAAGCCCGGGTTTATAAAGAGCCTGGCTACTGTGTGGAAGGCGAGAGTTTACATTTTGCTAAATCTCCCCCTCAAAATCCAGATCCGCAAAGTATCGGGCTATTAGGTTAAGGGCGAGCTTTTTAACATCCTCAGGTTTAACTAGTGGTCCCCCGAGGATGAAGCTACTTTAATGATGTACAGCATCACGTTCACGTGTAATGTGTATAGGTGTTTTCTTATCTGCATTACAGAATCTACATCTAGAAGTTTCGGAGATGTTCATTCTAGAAAGGTGTTTGTTCAATCTGCAGTGCCCTGGGCGGGCTCTAGTGATAATCCTAACTTGATTTCGGCTGAGCTTGATTAGGTCAAAAACAAAACTTTACGTGGACCCTTTTATCAGTTACTTCACATCCAGGTACTATTTGCCAGAATATTACGCTCTGCTTCCTGACCCATGACCTCTCTTTATGATGAGCACAGTTAGGCAACCCACAGTAGGGTTCAGGGCCTATTGGGGCTGTCTCAGCTCTCAGCCTTGCCAGTTCATCAGCTGCCTCGTTACCGTCGATGTTGGAGTGTCCAGGTACCCAAATCAATGTCACACTGTTACACTTACAAATAGACTGTTACAAACAAAAATAATTTTAAAAAACCGCTGAACATCCTCATTTTAATAAGCTACCAGCAAATCCAAGATGACCTTAATCAGATTTTTCAATGAACAAAAGAATTACTCTTAACGCTTAACCCTGAGAAATACACCGTCCTACAAATTGGCCCTAAAAATCAAAAAATAATATATACCGTGGATGGAAATCAAGTGCAAGCAGTAACGGCACAAAAAGATTGTGATTACTTGTCATCTTAAATGGCATAGTATCGAAATTGTCAAACGCACCAATTTCCTCTTATACTTAATGAGGAAAACATTCGCTCACATCACCCAAGATTTGTTCCTCAAAATTTATAAAACATATGTTCGTCTACTCGAAGTCCCTATTTAAAAAAAACATAGAGTTGTTGGAGAAAGTCCAGAGAAGAGCCACTAAAACGGTAGTTTCTCTAAGAAATAAATCATACGAGGACCGCTTAAGGGAGCTCAGGTTAAGTTCACTGGTGAGAGTGTTCAATGTTCTTGATGAACATATAAAGTTCTCTAAAACGAAAGGCATTTTCCGAAAGAGTGTACAAGTTTAGATTTTGTCTAAGGGAGACCATTGCAAGAGACTGCTGGGAGAAATTGTATAGATTTATTTACTTTTTAGCTTGTTGTCCATATGTTTATTGAAATATATTTCTTTATTTATTTAATCCATTTATAGTTTACAAAAAATGTTTATACAATAACATTTCCTTTTTATTTATGGATGTGGCCACTCCACTTGCCCACAGGTTTGTTCCGGAGTGTCAGTGTATTATTTATTTTAAACACAATAGTACATTATTTCACATCCATTGTCAAGTCACAACAAAATATTATATATGCATTTTTTTTTAATATATAAAAAAAGACCTTAAAAGATACCTACATGAACAGAATGAGAAAGGACTTTCATGAAATTAAAATTATATTCTGATATACAAAACAAATTCCTCAGCTTACTGTCATAAATGTTTATGTAATATATTTTTTTTTTAATTTGCTATTATTTAATAATATACATGCTTCCACTTTCAAATTTGTTGTATCCCAACTCAACACAGGGCTCTAGCCTCATAGAGTTAGGGATACGTTTTTTTTTTGTAATATAAGAAGGAAAGATATTGTTGAAGGTAGGAGTTCCTACCACAGTTTCCTGCTGTTTAATGCGTATTTATTACATGTCGAATAAAAATTCAGCAGTTGGTTACGCAGCGCGAGCGTAGCGGCGATGATGGGTTGAAGAGACTGCACTTGAACTATATACTGGAACTGTGTGACGTCGTTGAGCTGGGCTGAATGACTGAACTGAACTTGTTGGGCTGACTGACTGGCGTTGCGTCAGGTCGTCTTTTTATATACCACATTCCTTTGTAGTTCATTTTTTCATAGTAGAGACGATGTGAGTGTACTTTTTTTTATTTATTTTTTTTATATGGGAGTTGCTTTATTATTTACCTTGCTTGTAATATACAAGGTTTATATTTCAAAAAGTGGATTTTTCTGCAATTAAATATCTTAATATTTATCTAAACTATTGGGATCAGGAGGGATATATTAATGTGGGCTAATCAGGAACTTCTCAGCATTTGCTCACGTGGAGAAGAAACCACTTAAAACTCTTCAGGAGAAGCCGGCCTGTTGGCAGTAGTCAACGGGCCTTCCGTTCCACTAGAGGAGTGTTCGGCATTTTGTTCCCTACTTTGGTTTATTTTACCAATTTCCTGCGCTATATTTATCATGTATGATACTACCTCTCGTGTGAGTTCTTTATTACCTATCACCGATGGGATGTCGCATAGATCTTCACCCAGGCCTCTGCATCGCGCCTCCAGCTGTTGTCTTTGAAAGAAGAAAGGACCGCCGCCAGCCAGCCATTCATATGAACGGAGTTCAGTTGGACTATGTGGACCACTTCAAGGTTTTGGGTCTTACCATAGATCGCAACCTGAATTGGTCCAAACACGTTGACGGTGTTTGTAAAAAAGCCGCAGGTATTACAAACAAACTCGTGAGAGCCGCCAAACCCACATGGGGTGCGTCGCCGGAGGTTATGCAGCAAATATACGTAGGTGCTGTAGAGCCTCTGATTACGTACGCTTCAAGCGTGTGGGTGGACGCGGTCAACAGGAAAGTCAACCGGAAGAAATTGAACTCCATCCAACGACAAATAGCCATCAGGTCATGCAAGGGATACAGAACAATCTCCTTGGTATCAGCACAGGTTTTGAGTGGATTCATGCCACTCGATCTGAGGATCAGGGAGCTTGCAGAAGCATATGAGGTGAAGAGGAGCCTCACCTTGCAAGACTTGCCGCTGGACAGATTTTACCAGGGAGTGGGAGACTATTTCTCACTTCCTCATCCGGCGGAGCGCTATCCGATAGATCACGGCTACGATGATCAGGTTCTGCCTGGGACGGTGCGGGAAGAGCTGAGGATCTACACGGACGGCAGTCTCTTGGACGGCAAAGTGGGTGCAGCTTTTGTACCTTACGATGGCATCAGAGAGCTGCCGTCGAGAAAGTTGAAACTCGGCAATTTTTGCTCCGTGTTTCAGGCGGAACTTTTTGCGATCAGAGAAGCCCTGGTCTATGTTTTGAAGAAGCCACCAAACAGATGGAAGAAAATAACGATCCTGACAGATTGCAAATCTGGAGTCCATGCAATAACTGACCGAAATTCGGTCAACCCTATTGTAATGGAAATAAGAACGGATATCCAGAATCTACGATGCAGACACCAGGACGTGTACATCGGCTGGATACAAGGACACTGCGGAATCCTTGGCAACGAAAAGGCTGACGAAAAGGCTCGGGAGGCTACGCTTAAGAAAACAGCCCCCGATTTTGCCGATTTTCCGCTCAGTTTTGCCAAAAGATGTGAATGTACTGCAAAACGATGGCACGATCAGGTTAACGAAGTTAGTCGTAAACTTTATAGCAGTTTGCACTCACTTAAAAGATTACAGAATTTTTGCCAATTAATGTAAAGCAAACATAAGTCCAGAGCTTACTTTTTCCACTCCTTGACTATGCGGATGTATGTTATCCAGATGCCAACTCTGAATAAATTGATAAGTAAGAACGATTGCAGTATGTTTGTATACGTTTTATCTTTGACTCTCGCAAATTCGACCACATAACCGAATATCGCACGCAACACACTGGCTCAGTATCAGGCATAGAAGAAACATTCACATTCTATCACTTCTTCACAATATTTTAAATAATCCCACTTCGCCTTTTTATCTCAGAGAGCTCTTCCACTCTTTATCACACCACAGACTATCTCTTCGTTCTAGTAACAAGAGAACCCTTTTAATCGCTCTAATTTTCTTGCCTCCTCTTTCACAGAAGTAGCTGCTCGATTGTGGAATGATCTACCCACTAATGTTAGAGACGCCCTTTCTTCATATACATTTATGTCAAGATTGAAATGTCACTATATAAATATTTAAGTTGTTCCTTTATCCTTTTTCTTTTCTTTCTTATCTCTTCGCCTATCTTCATAGTATAGTGTTAATTTTTATGTATATTTTTTTGTTAATCTTGTAATTTTCTCAAACTGAACGGTTTGGGTAGGTAGGGAGAAATTGCCTTAAGGCAATATGCCCGCCCTCATATGTATATAAAGTGTTAAATAAATCAAATAAATAAACGGTGCCTCTTGATTACATGTGCAATACTGTTAGAGTTGCTGTATTGGATTCTATAGAAAATTATGAAATTGCTTTCTTCGGCCATTACACTATTTTAGGTTAAACGTTTTAGTACGTGTGTGTCTTCGATTATGGACTATGAACTCTACATATATATTTATGAAAAAATACTCGAACATATCTTAACTGCCAGTGTTTTTGGTCAGGAGCTACCTGCCTGAGCAGTCTGCACCCCTGTTTTGAAAGCTCGGCATTTCGACCTCGGTTAATATTGGGTTGAACATATTCCTGTAAACATACATCCGTATCTTCCTTGAGAAAATAAGCAGGAAGAGAACGCTCTTAAATCAAATTCTCATATCTTCCTCGCATTTCTTATCGAATTTCGCCATCACTTATACACCGTATCAATAAATTTTACTTTGATACACCTATCTTACTAAATTCCTAGCAACAAAGCAGCGTCGTCATTTTACTCGATAAGCCCCGAGTAAAAAACACCCCAATTCTCTAAAAGCAAACTTTTTCTCTACTTTTATTATAAACAAAATCGTAAAAAGTAGTATTTATTTTGATTCCAACAGCTACAGTTATATATATATATCTAACTATTTTATTGTAACAATTCTCGTACCAACTTCGAAATGCATTCACCTATATCCAGAATACATAGGTATGGAAATAAGTTCGAAAAAATATTTGATATTTTCAATACTAACTTTGTGAATACATTCAAATGTAATCTCACTCGTTATTTTTTAGAAAAAGAATTAATTTATTTAAAAATATAATATTAAATTTAACTTCGTTTTCTTGGATACGTATTTTTGTTTATTTCTTTATATATAAATTATACATTTGTGGATTTATTGCCTAATTCCAACTAATAAAATAAAGGTGTTATTAAGATTGTTTAAGCTTTCATATTGATCCAAAAAACGTATTATTTATAAAGTACGAGCTAAACCCAGCAATGCTTTGCTATTGCTAGATTTGAGTTCTTGCTAAATAGATTAAATGAACGCAATCGAAAGTTTGATATCACTAATTGTATTTAGTCCTCATTACATATGTACGTATAGAATATAATTTTTGTGTTTCGGTTGAGATAAATTGTGAGGACAGAGAATTTTGATAAATAGGTGTGCGCATTTTTTTAAAAACGAAACAATATAGGGACACGCCAATTGTAAATTTCTATAATGTATAAAAAAGAGTTCTGCGCTGGTTTGGACATGTGGAGCGAATGGACAACGAAAGAACGGCTAAAAATATATACAATGCGAATGTTCGTGGATGCAGAAATAGAGGAAGACCGTGATAGATATGACATGACCAAATCCAACAAATACTTGAAAAAGGACATGGTAAAAGTAGTAAATAATCGGCGCGCGTGCATGAGAAGATCTATGAATGTAGAGGAAGCGAGATCTAAATGCAAAGATAGAGTGATGGGGCGTTCTATCCTCTCTGCCTACCCTTACGGGTAAGCGGCGTGATAGTTTGTTGTAGTTGTTGTTATTGCAAAAAAAACATTTCTCTAGTGCCATAATTCAGAGAGAAAATACGTGAATACGTTTGTATGAAGAAAAGTCAGACCGCGTTTCCTCTTAAGATTAAACATAATTTCGTATACTTACGAAAATTAACTGGAAAATCTTTTGTAAAAACCGTTCGGATAAATGTAAAAAAGATGTAACTCTTCATTTGTAAGTAGGTACTTGTTTATGATTGAATTCCAAATCTAAAAGTAATATGCAAATATTCAAATATTGAATTTAAGTAGGTACCTACCTAAGTAATTGTTTATGTTTGAATTACAAAACATAAAATAATAAATTATTTTCATTTGAAAATTTCTTTATTTAAAGAATTCTTTTAGCAAATGTCAAACTCTGCTCAGGGATGCACTTGAGTCAGGAATGCAATTTGCAAAAATGTATAGAATATCAGTTGATATTATTTTAGTATAACCAAAAATCCAGTAAATGGGTAGAAATAATAAGCAATTCAATGAAATAATCTGATTGGGATCCATAAAAAAACGAATGCTGTCTGTAAACATTCAAAAACAAACTTTTTTTTAGAAACAAAAAAATTACATCCATCCGTTTTTTTTGTATACGCATTCTCGGCGAACGCAACCCTAGTGATGGATAAAAAAAACATTTACGCTCCTAACTTTTTTTGTACTTAATAAATTAAAGATTTTTTGAGCTTTTTATATATTTATCTAAAAAATTACTTTGTTATATTTATATTTAGGGCATTAGATTTTCTCACTTTAATTGTTATATTTTATTTGTTACCTTGGATATTTTATGTTTCTTTTTTACCTTTTTGAAGGTTTTTAAAAAAAAAAAAATTTTTTAAAAAAAGAAATATTTGCGTTCTTATGATTTACCCAAATATTTAATTTTGAGGGCCATTTTCAACGAGTTTTAAATAATTCACTATTAGAATATGGGAATCAAGTTGGGGTAGAGTAGGATTCGAACCACGGACCTTTGGTCCATGAGTCCAAGACACTAGCCACAGGACCACAACCCGATTCAAATATTTTACTTTAATTAATTTGTTTAGTTTTGATTATTCAGTTGAATCATATAGTTATACATCATATTTTATATCACATAATGAATTGTTCACTGCTGTGATTATTTCTGTAAAACTTTTTATTGTAAAAGGTTCCTTGAACCATTAATATAAAAATAAAAATAAATTAAAATATTTTTGAACATTGCAATTCACAAATAAGCTAATTTTAGGTTTTTATATGGAAACCACGGTAAGATATTTGAAAAAAATATCATTACATTTTTTATTAACAAAACAAATTTAGATTTAATAGTAAAAATAATTATTCACACAAGTAATTACAACAAAACTGACTGCGATCTATGTTCAGTACTTGATACAACAGATAAAATTAAATATCTTGGTGTATACATAGACCAAAACTTCAAATGGAAAGACCATATTAGTGAACTAGTTAAACGAGTTAGAAAATGTATTATCATATTTATTAGATTAAGGAAGGTTTTAAAGATCAATAATTAAAAAATAGCGTATTACTCGATTGTACAATATTTGTTACAATATGGTATTCTTGAATGGGGTGGTGCATATGCCAATATATTAAACCCTATTAAAATAGTACAAAGATTAATTATTAAAGTAATTTTAAAGAAACCCTCAACATTCAATACGGAAAGTCTAAATAAATATTTTAAAGTTCATTCAGTAGACAATATATTTGAGATAATTAAGTCACTCAGATACCAAAATTATATAAAAATCCCTAAATTCCACACGATTTCTTGCCCTTAATGATTCGATTAAGAATCTTTCACGCCCGTTTTCTCCTAGGAATGGAACTTAGGACCTCTAGCATGGTAGGCAAAAGCACCAACGCTGACTTTTTCCACCCGATTACATTTTCCAGGGTTTTTACCTGAGTGCAGCCATCGGGTCGAAAACCCTCGATCAGGGTACTGGTTTGATTTCACACACGAAACTGTATTCTCCGCCCGTCCGGCCACGACGAAATGCATATTTCACTAATGCAATAAACGGGGTGCGCGCAAAAAAATACAAGCGTGAATATTTGAATTGCGTCGCAACCCTCAGTAAATCAGGCCCCTTTTTCCCCTTTCAAATCCCCTATTATCCGCATATGCGAAATATTGTAGATAGATAATAAATTTCTATATTATGTTTCAAAAAAGATGGAAAAGCTCCTTGGGAGGGGAATATGGTAGTCTTGGCGTTTTCGAAATTTGCGATTTGTCATTGGTTCGTTTGAGTGATCAATTTGAGGAATTAAAAGGAATTGAAAAATAACATTTAAATCTGTTGCAACAGAGGGAAAACATTTTTGAGTTAGGAATATGGGAATCTAGGCATTTACAGGGCTTATGACCTATCATTGGCTGGTTTAAGTGGCTACTTTACACACTGTGTAGCATTCACCATTTGTTGTCTTATATTCCCAACTCTTTGCTTTTTTGCAACAATTCACGGACCAACTTTAAAATGCACTCACCTATACCCAAATATTCGATATTTTCAATACAAATTCTGTTCGTGAATTAAAACAAATTCTCACTCGTTATTTATTAGAAAAATAATGGATTTATTTTTAAATATAATATTAATTTAACTTTGTTTCCGGGAATACGTGATTTTTATTTCTTTATTTAACATGTTAGACATAATTTATATTGTACATTGGTGGATTTATTGCCAAATGGCAACTTCTTCCAACCAACTGATGATAATGATTTCACTAAATAAAGGTATTTTTTAATTAATTTTATTTAAGTTTTTTTTTAAATTTTATTGTTCAAAAAACTTTTATTTTTTTAATACTAATGTTGTATTATTTTTTTAATTATTATTATCTACTTATTCTTAACTTTACTGTGTTTTATTTATATTTAGAACATAAGATTTTCTCATGGTTATTGTTATATTTTATTTAGAGATGTTATGTTTCTTTTTTGTCTCGAGCAAGTAGAAGAATTTGTGTATCTGGGAAGCATGTTTTCAAGAGATGGAAGAGTAGAAAAAGATGTTGAAAGAAGAGTGAATGCGGGCAACAAAATGAACGGAGCACTAAGCACAGTAATTTCTAATAAAAATATAAAAATAATAAACAATCGAAGCTAAACTGGCAGTGCACAACGGAGTTTTAGTCCCAACACTTATGTATGGAAGTGAAACATGGAACTGGCAGAGGAAGGATGAAAGCCGAGTGAACGCGGTTGAAATGCGATCTCTTAGACGAATGTGTGGGAAATCAATGTATGACAGGGTTACGAATGATGGAATCAGGCGAGAGTGTAAATCTGAGACAAGTATAATTGATAAGATTAAGAAAGGGTCTCTGAGATGGTTTGGTCACGTAGAACGAATGGACGACAAGAGAATGGTAAAACAAGTATATATGGCAAAAATGAACGGCAACGTTAGACGAGGACGACCAAGGAAGACGTGGCATGATCAGATAAACCAAAATCTTAAGTCTGGTCATGTCAAAAGCACACAGAACCGAAGGGCATGTATGACAAGATGTATGAATGTGGAAGAGGCTAGGAGTGTATGCCAGGATAGACGTGTGTGGCGGTCCATTCTCTCTGCCTACCCCTACGGGGAAATGGCGTGATGGTAGTAGTAGTAGTAGTAGTAATGTTTCTTTTTTACTTTTTGTTTTTTGTATTATATCTTCACTTAATTTTTTAGTTTTAATTTTTCTATTATTTCATACTATGAACTACATGTTTATTGTGCACTGCTGTGATTATTTCTGTAAATTATTATTTTTTATAGTAGGTTCTTTGAACCGTTGATGTATAAATAAATAAATGAACTTAAAAATGTTTTCCCTCTCTGTTGCAACAAATTCAAATATGAAGAACTCCCTAGGGAGAAAGTCCGGCCAGTCTGCAAGCATTTGGACATACTCAAATATTGTTGAATTAACTACCTGGTAAAAGAAGAAGTAAAAAATTGGAAAATTGTTTTCAGGCGTTGCCTAGTAGGTGATTTGGTTCAGCCGGATGAATCTCACCCACATAATAAAGGTTTCAGCTCCTTTACTTCACAAAAGTCAACAGATGGATGAGTTGAGGAAATGTGGATGTTGAAACAGGGGCAGAATAGTGAATGTTACACAGTGTGTAAAGTGGCCACTTAAACAACATTTTTAACATTTTCTTGTATACCCACGAACAGGCCACGCCTTTGTGGGATTTTTTTGTTTATTATCTTTACTACTAATATGTATTTCATTACTATGTTATTTTGCTTTATGTTTTGAATACTCTGTTTTACCTCTTACGTATATTGTAAAAATCTCAAAAAATGAAATAAAAAAAATAATAAAAAAACATATACAATATTAATTTATACCATTTATTATGTAAGACTGTTTTTGAGTAAATTTTCTGATTTTTCTCGACATAAACTCAGTAACCAATTTTTTACAAATTTATTTATTTTAATCCGGGTCATGGTTTTGTAATGTTTGGGCAACATATTGAATATTTTGGGGCCCAGAAACCTGAAATTTCTTTGCCCGAATTCAGAGTTTGTGGTAGACCCCATGACCCATCCTCTAGTTCGACTTCTGGAAGTGTGGGAGTATTCCTTTTGGGATTAGATAAAATAATTTATTATTATTATTTATTTTTTTTAAAGAAATATTTGCTGTTTATATTAACATTTTACAACAGAGATGAAGAACATTCAAGAGAAGGTAATATAGAAGTCTAGGCATCTACGACCTTATGACCTGTCAATGGCTGGTTTAAGTGGCCACTTTACACACTGTGTAACATTCACCATTCTGCCTATATTTGGACATCTATATTCCTTCAATTGCAATGATTGCGAAGTTAAAGAGCTGATATGCTGATGACCATAAGATGAGTTTAATCCAGTCCTTGTCTACAAAAGTTTGGACAAACTCAAAATAATGTTGAAAAAATAGGTTAAGAAATTTTTATAAAAAATAGCAATGTTAATAAAAGTTTATATTAGTTCTTAAGATGTTATGAATAAACAAATGTTTAAAAAAAATTGATACGCAAATGATGTAAAGTCAATTTTAAATAAATAAAAAACACTTACGTATGTATATGATCGTATATGGTCTTAGGAAATATGACCACATTTCTGATTATCGTAGGCAACTGAAATGGCTCAAAATTAGACAGCGGAGAGACTACCACTCCCTCTCACTTCTGTTCAATGTACTTCATAGTCCTAACGCTCCAATATACCAGTGTGAAAATTTTCAACGCTTATCAGTTCATGGTTTACCTCTTCGTTCTAATTCTCAATTCACTCTCTTAATACCCATCCAAAATTCCTCTTTATTCTCTAACTCATAAAGTGTCCATGCGGCTCGACTGTGGAATCATCTCCCACCCACCATCAAAGATGTTACTACATTATCTCTGTTTAAATCACGTCGGAAAAAACATCTCCTTTCTCTTCCTTAATCTTTCCTTTTTCCTCTTTCCTCTTTTTTCCTTTTTCCCGTTGAGTAATAGTTTTGATTTAAGGTAACTTATAAACAAATACGTTTATTTATATTTTTATATACTTTTAGCTTTTTAATCTGTTTTTTTTCTATTGAATATGTTCTGTTACTTGAATTATAAAAATAAAACTTTTATTTTATTTGTTGGTTGGAAGAAATTGCCATTTGGCAATAAGCCCGCCATTGTACAAATAACATTATGTACAAAATATACGAGTTAAACAATTTATAAATGAAATATATTTTATTCTGTCTCAATAGAATGTATTATGTTAGCGTAGAAAATAAAATAAATAAATATTTTACTTTAAATCCTGCTCTGTTTTTTCGGGCGCGAGGAAAATATTCCATTTCTTTTACTCTGTCCCTTCTTCGATACATTACATCACTTTTTCCACGCCTTTATTCTCAGAAAAATGTATTGTCACATAAAAACACCGCGGTATGAAATGGTCTGGAAAAAAGAGAAAAATAGGGTAAAGTTGTAAATTGAATAAACGTATAATCAGGGATATTGAATAATTCGATGATATGTAGAATTTACAATATCTTTACACATCTCTAGTTAGAAGCCAACTTGATTATAATTCTCCAATATGGCCACCTTATCAAATCACTTTCTCAGATTCTATTGAGAGAATTCAGAATATGTTTCTTAGAAGTATTAATTTTAAGTTGGGTTTTTCTAGTAATCAATTAAATTATAACAAATTGCAAGAACGAAGAACATCGACCTATCTTACAACTTTATATAAAATAATAAAACCAATACTTGATACCCCTGATCTACTGAAGTTGATTTCATTCTATGTACCACCTAGATTAAGCAGAACATCTACAATATTTTACTGTCAAAATTCTCGAACGGTAGCTCAATATAACTCACCTATTGTTAGATTACAGAATACCGGGAATGAATGAATATGCATCATATTTTGATATATTTAGTTTATCTCTGCCGAACTTAAAAAATAAAGTGACCAACATATTTTTATCAAAAAGAGCAAATCATCTTCAGGAGATTGGGTTGGAATAGTTATAATTTGATTAATTAATGTATTTTGTTATTGTATAATTTCTTTAAAATATACATGTATTTCAAGTAGTTTATAATGTGTACAGCACGAGTATATTAATATTTCATACTCGATTATTTTTTTTTTTTATTTTTTAACACTATTTATACCACATACACGTAAATGGCAGAAATGCCGTTTAAAAATACATAAATAATTAAATAAATAAATTGCTCGACAAACTTCTAAGTTTTTTAATATGAATAATATACATTTTAATTATTATTTTCAACGCAAACTCTGTTGTTCACAATAAATGGTGACACATTTTCGATAGGTCCATTTTTTACATAATTTCTTCCAGCATTAGATTTTATTTGGTGAGGCCGTGGCTTATTACTGCTCCAGGATTTGACGCCTGTTAGATCAGTGCCTTGATTATGAACGCTATCTTCATCTGTATTTATCGAGACGGTATACTTAGCTTCTGTACTATCTGTATCTTACCTCGGTATGTTCTACCTACTTGTCATATCGACATCATATGATCGAAACAAGCCAATGGAAAGACCGCAAACAATTAGTCCGCGTTCCTTACATCATTAACATTTAAAATAGTTCTCATTTTTATTTTAAATAGGCTTCTGTTATAAAAAACGCTCACTTCAAAGCGATTATAAACTCCAATAAATCCCAATTTAAGCAAAAAATGCTCGCTTGAACATGAATTTTGCATGACTTTTGGAAATCACCTAGACGGTACACTTAACGATCGTCTGTATGTATCTACCGATCTGTAACGATCGACTACAAAGCCGGCTCCTATAACGTCTCGATACATACACTCGGAAAGATGGAAAAAATATAATAACTAAATTATTTTTTTAGAGCAATAACTTTCTGAAGCATATAATCTGTGTCTGACGCCTAGATACTCTTATTTGTTAATAGGAGAGAACCTAGCGACATTATTTCCACATCTAGGCGTTCGTTTTATTAAAGTGACAGTTATGATAGAATTCAATTCGACTTCAAAACTTACTTATTTCTCTCTCATATTTTTAATAGGCTTTTAAGAAAAAAAGTGTCAACTAGAAGAATTAATAATGACTTCGATGAAGGTTACGAGTATTTGTTCATTTAAAAAATAAAAAATGTATGGAAATATTTATTTATTTTGTTCATTCACGCCCAAAAGGTATTTACAAAAAATAAAAATAAAATACATGCTAACATACTAAATAATAAACAGAATGTACAGAAAAAGTACGTGAAATTAGTTAGAAAGGAAATTATAAAAAGTTTTACAAAGTAAAAAAAAACAATAATAACAAAGGTATGCAAGAAAAAACAGTAAGCATATAAACAAAATATGCAAAGATATAACCTTATGAAATAAATTCTGTAAAGCAAACACAGTAAATAAAGTGTTACGGTAAGCAAGAAAGACAAATTTAAGTTAAATTAATAAACAAGTAAGCATATATTATCGCGAAAAGGGAAGAAATAAAAATATGTATCTATGAAATGCTTATTTGCCAATACTACAATGCAATTTGATATAATAGTAAAAAATAAAAAACAAGTATAAGGTAATAAAAATAAACAAGTAAGTATTTTTTAAATTTATGGAATTGAATTGTCAATAATAGTTTGACGAGCAGCGACAAATAAACTTGATATTGTGGACTTATAAGATGGTAAAGAATTGGACAGAATGTCTGCAGCCGTTCCATAAGTGTTACCTAACCTACGCAATATGCAGTCTCGGTAGCAATGAATTGTTTTGTTGGTTGGAAGAAGTACTGGAGCAATGAAACAATAAAGTACTCCCAGTGTTGACAGCAGGTACTCTAAAAGTAATCAATTCAAGTATTTTTGGTACGTCAAAAAGAGAATTTACAATTTTATACAGTACAGTGAAATCATTAATAGTTCTTATTTCAGAAAGTGTTGTTGTTATTCATAATTTGGTGATTTTTAAAAAAACACTTTTTTTGTTTGTTTCAGAATTCAAATGAAACCATCTTCGGAAGACGACTATGCAGATTTTACATGTGAAGCTAAACACGAAGCCCTTCCAAGAGACCTTCCAATGCGAACTACAGTTCAACTAAGCGTTCTATGTGAGTTTAATTTTCTTAATTTACAAAAAATAAACATAATATACCAGTGGCGAGCCGTGATTTATTTTATAGGTAATCTATTAAAAATGTTCATTAATTTGTACTACATATAAGTACCAACATAACATGTAAGTAATGTACTACTTTTTCTGTGGTTCTGTGAAAATCAACTCAAACAACAATTATTACTAACCACGCGATATACTTAGCTTTAATCTACACTATTTTAATACAATACTTAACTTGTACAAAAAATTTATTAACACATACCACAATGACATTCAACAGATATTTTCATTATGATCTGTCATTGACAGTACTATCAAGACTCGAGCACTGGCCGATTTCTTTTAAAATGAATAATGCCTAAAACGGCCACTGCGAACGCCACCCGTCCTATGTGATACATAATATGTCAACGGTATCCCATCAAAGAAAAATAGTCCTTCGGAAAAAATGATCGAAATACTAGTTTCCAAATAGAAATTCTTCTAAAAATATTTGTAATCTGCGAGTTTGTTTTAGCACTAAAAAAGCCGACTTGGGTTAAAGACGAAAAATACAGTGTACTTTTTTGTATGGAAGAATAAGCTGAGGTAATCGGCTAGTTTTATCGTTCAGTGAGAATGGACTGGGCGCACTTCATAGATATGTATACATATATTTTTTGTAGAAAGATATAAACGGTGATTTATAATAAATAACAATTACAATTACCATATTGATATTAATAATATAACATGCAACAATTTTAGAAAAGTAATTGAAAATCAATTTATGTTTCACTAATTTTTTATATTTTTTATTTTTTTTAAAATATGTTTTTTAATATTCTCTTATATAATATCTTATTTAACCGAAATACCTACCTGTGCAGTTACATTGTGTATGGATATGTACATGTACATGTGTATGTGAGTTTGATATTTGGTTAATTATTATAAACACTTTATTTTATTTTAGTTTTTGAGTTTTTTATTTTATTTTTATAATTATTATTTTCTTCAATTAAGTTGTTCTTCTTATAAGGCTCAATAATTATCGCAAATGTTATACTCGCTGCATATGTATGTATACTTATTATTATGTTATCCGCACTGTAAAATGTACATACATATCTAAATTTAATATCTATTCTTAACTTCTTATTAGTAATATTTATCTTTTAGCTTACGAGAAGGCCTGTAATTGGATCTTAATATATAATTTAACCTACACTGTAATTAATAAATATTGTAATCTGTTGGCTTCCCAAAATAAAATAAAATAAAATAAAATATATTTTCCCATAAACATGGTTACTATAAATTATTATAATTTGTAGTCAAATATAATGGTAAGCTGTGCATAATCGCTTACTTTGACGATTCGCCCCTGTAATATACTCGTAGCGTAACTGGATCAATTTTGTGTCAAATTTAGTGTGCTATGGACCACTGCGTGCGAAAGGGAGATTGCTGATGTGATAATAGATCGGGCTCATGAAACGGTGTGCAAAAAAATCGATAAAAAAAGATATTCGATACTGGGTAACATGAACAGTCCGCCAAAATAGGGTAAGACGGCGCTGTTTGCCATACCGGCGGTAAAAATGTGCAGTGGGGTAACTCTGTCATGTTTACTCGAAATTGCTCCAACCAGAATCACGTAGGCAAACAGTTCGTGACTTTGGGACTAAAGCTACAATCGATTCTAGATTACTTGCCCCAGTATTTTAAAAATGCGAAGGTTCTCAAACGTTATCGCCAACTCAAATGAATTATTAAGAAACATGTGTTAAATAATTTATAAATTAAATTTCTCTCTTTCAATCCGTGCTTCATATCTGAGGATGGTGATTACGCCTGACTCCAGGCATGGCTCGTCTGTGGACAGTCTCCCTCCATCTGGAACGGTCTTGTGCTCTTCTATAGGCATTCGTCAGTGATGATTCTGATAACTCAGTGACTGTGCCGCTCCATCTTGTCGGTTGACGTCCACGCAACCTTGTCCCTTCGACATTTCCCAGAAGAATAGTTTTCTCCAAACTATCAGAGTTCCCTCTGGAACTGCAGAATTTTTTCCTCGCACATGGATGTTAGTATTTCTCCTATGTCCAGTTCCTGGAGTATAGATGCATTCGTACGTCTGGCCGTCCACGGAATCCGCACCATTCGCCTCCAACACCACATTTCGAAAGATTCGATTTTTTTCATTTTCTTACTCTTTTAAAACCTTAAATTTTTTGCCCCTTTCTCTGTAAGTTTGGCAAATTATATGGAAGACTTTTGTTGGATATTGTCATTCATCTTCATGACCATATTGCAAACATGAATGGTAGCAAAAACTCTACTAACCTGTATCACAATAGCCCACTCGTATGTCCATTACAGGAATTTTATAAATTTAAAAACGCTAGAATACCATTATTTAAAAATTTCCCCTTCCATAATCATGCATGTAGCTCCGCTTGTTTGAAAGTTATTAACTACATCAATTCAATCAAAACACAGTGAAAGGATTGTTATTAGATAAGTACTACGTTTGACAATTTCAACACCAAAGGTTAGCAACACTTTTTTCCTCTGATGGGAAAAGACGCCACAAAATATTAGTTCAGTTCAAACTCAGAGACATTGGGCTCCCTGGACAATATGTAAATTATGTAGCTGTTACATTTTTTTGTTCTCACATTATTTTTTTATTTTTATTGTTTCAACAAAATTTTTTATACATAATGTAATGATTAAAGTTTTATTTATGTAATTCGAGTTACAAAACAAACGCAATAAAAAATAAAAATTTTAAAAATTGAAGATATACAAAAATATAAATAGCTGCGTTGGTGTATAAATTGCCTTAAATCAATACAATCACGCAATGGGAAAAAGGAATAATGGGAAAATGGGGAGTGATTAAGGAAGAGAAAGGAGATGTTTCTTCAGGCGTGATTTAAACAGAGAGATTGTAGTAACATCTTTGATGGTGGATAGGTGACGATTCCACAGTCAAGCCGCATGGGAAGAAAGAGGAATTTTAGATCACTACTGAGAGGGTGCTTTGAGAATTAGAACAAAGAGGGAAACCGTGAGCTGAAAAGCGTTGATTAAATTTTTCACGAAGGTATATTGGAGCGTTAGGATCATTTCGCGTACCACAGTTTGGCACTCATGGAATCTTAGCATTATAACGTATCCTTATAGTTAGGCCGTATCTTCCAGTAAGCACATGCTGCAACATATAAGTAACTTAAGGCTATGTTAGAGTTTTACTTCAAGCGTGCTCTACTAAGCCAATATGAACCTTTTGGCCAGCGAAAAGCTGTGCGGTACAATATTATATCTCATAGACTAACAAAACAAAAATCAGTTAAAAGCTTATTGCATTGTCTTGCGGATACCAAAATTGAGATTTCTTTATTTTATTTTGTTCAAAAATCGAGGTGAGGTGTTTCCTTAAATAATAATAATATTTAGCTGGAAAAATCACCTCAAAGGCGCTTTACAATTTAAATAGTAAACTTTTATTCTAACTTACGTAAACGGTGGTAGGTGTGAAGGCAAAATACGGCAACGTGTTGGTATTGCCAAAAGTGCTATGAGTCGGCTGGTGAAGATGTTGAAGAATCGCAGTATAACCATTAACACCAAAAACAGACTGATGAAGGCCTTGGTTTTCTCAGTGTTCATGTACGGTGTGGAGTGTTGGACACAGAGAATCTGAAAAAAAAATTGAAGCTTTCGATATGTGGTGTTTGAAGCGAATGCTGCGGATTCCATGGACAGCCAGACGTACACATATATCTCTACTCAAGGAACTAGAAATAAGAGAAAATCTTACATTCATGTGCAAGAAAAGAATCCTGCAGTTCTTTGGACATATTTCTAGGGGAAAATCCGATAGTTTGGAGAAAACTATCCTCCTGAGAAGCGTCTAAAGGACAAGGGTGCGTGGATGTCAACCGATAAGATCCGGACGGATGCCGGACCCTCTGCCTGGAACCAATTGCCTTCACACTTGCGAATCATCGACAGCCCCAGTCAGTTCAGATCTCAACTGAAATCTCACATCTTTCGTTTATCATACCTACCCTCAATTTTAAAATCAGTATCAGCCATTTCTATTTTGCTGTACGTTCTATAATACCTACGACTCCGGTTCGGCGTCTAATTTCTTCATATCTCATTCCGTCCCACAGGCATACACCGAGGATCTGTGTTTCCATGGATCATTACGTGCAAATCAGTTTCTGGTTACTTTTTGTGTTACAGATATGGGTTCTAGTCCGTATATTGTCACTGGCAATATATACGATTCGTAGACTTAAAAAGACTTTTTTAAAGCATTTTGGGACATGTTTATCATTTAAAACGTACTTAAGTTTGCCAAAAACTGGCCAAAGCCCGATTCTTCTTGACAACTCTGCTGTCCTGTTATTTTTACCAAGTTTGATTAGACTGTTGGGATACAAAAAACCAAAATATGATAAAATCCGTTGTAAGATTACTTCTGTTCAATCCCTCTCACTTCTGTTCAATGTACTTCATAGTCCTAACGCTCCTATATACCTGCGTGAAAAATTTCAACGCTTATCAGTTCATGGTTTACCTCTTCGTTCTAATTCTTAAGGCACTCTCTTAATACCCATCCACAATTCCTATTTCTTCTCTAACTCATATAGTGTCCATGCGGCTCGACTGTGGAATCATCTCCCACCCAACATCAAAGATGTTACTACATTATCTCTGTTTAAATCGCGTCTGAAAAAACAACTCCTTTCTCTTCCTTAATCTCTCCTCCTTTCCTTTTTCTTCTTTCCTCTTTTTTCCTTTTTCCCATTTAAGGTAATTTATAAACAAATACGTTTATTTCTATTTTTATATATTTTTTACTTTTTAATCTTTTTTTCTCTATTGAATATGTTCTGTGACTTGAATTATAAAAATAAAACGTTTATTTTATTGGTTGGTTGGAAGAAATTGCCATTTGGCAATAAGCCCGCCAATGTACAAATAACATTATGTACAAAAGTTAAATAAAAAAAAGATTATCCCAATTTTAGATAAGTTAAGGCTATAGTTTGATAAAAAATAAGATAATCATACGATTTTTCAGCTTAAATTTTTTTATTGAAAAAGATTTTTTGACAAATTAATTTTAAAGTTTTAAATGCTTTGTACATAAATATTTAATTAAAACGTTTCTACCCCTCTAATAAAGTGAAAAACTCGTGTTTAGAGAGGGAGTTCGTTTTACATTATTTTTTTTATTTATATTGATACATATTTATGCTTTATTTAATTTTTACTATATTGAACAGATTCCTTAAAGCTAGCGATTATATTCTAAAATATATACAATTTTCCACTGTATGGAGTTCAGAATAAGGCGGGTCTCATGTTTTTTAATTTATATTCAAATGTTTAAAAGTTTGCTATTGATTTTAAGATTTCCGGAAGATTATTAAAGTTTTTTTTCTCAACATATGAATAATGATTAAAAGCCGCACTTGTGTTGCATCTGTGTAAAGGTAAAATATTTGGAAATCTAGGCTTTCGAGATTTTCGTAAATAAGTGGAGGAAAGATTGTATGATTGATGCTTTTTTAAATATGTTATCAATTGAAAGTTTGTCTAGTTCTTTGACGGGTTTTGTTTTTTTGTTTAGTTCTTTAACATTTGATTTGACGGGTAAGTTCTAGGCTTTTTTAATATAATTTTAGCGATTGTTTTTCGGGCAGTCAAAAGTTGACGTAAATTTGTCTTGTAAGCTTCTCCCCATTCTATAATTCCATAATTCCTATTAGATAAAAACAATTTTGTGTTTCTTAGAAAAAGTATCTATTTTTTTCCTATAAACTAAAACACAAGTAAAACAGCATTTAAAACTGCTAAGTCATTTTTTTCCATTCTTATAACTGCATAAGCACAATCCACAATAAACTTTGAATAAAACAAAACTTTTATTTGGAATTCAGAAGCCTTTTCAACCATCCAATGTTTTAAAAAAATAAGTTTTATTCTACCAAGATGTTCAGTTAAATTTCTTTCTAATGATTCAAGATGATGAATTAAACGGGAAGTTATTCAAGAAAAAATAACATAAATTTTGGTTTTTAAAAAGATATTCAAGCATTTTAATTCACAAAATTTCTGTGGTATTTTTCAATGAATGATAAATGTATCTTGTTTATTACGTATACCTGGCTGCGAACGGGGATATCGGATACCTTAAAAGGACCTCCGGTAAATGCATAACCATAAATCTTGAGAATCCCTGATAAGGGCAATTGATTTCGGAGCGGTATGGTTGGAATTTCATCAGCATGTTTATTATTATTTGTATTGTTTTTTTTTTTACTAACGAAGATCACTAATTTTTATTTTATTTATAAAAAAATGTAAACATAGTAGGGCCTGCCATCCAATCATATGTATTGACTAAATTATACTGTAATAAAGCGATGATGGCTTAAAGTTTAAACTATATAAAGAATAAATATGCTATTTATTAAAATAAAAGAAATATGGACAAAACAAGGAGATAGTGGGAAGGAAAATAAGGAAATTGATAAGGAGTGGTGAAGGATGATTGAAGGAAAGTAGGAGTGGAAAATTGCATTTGATTTAATGATGTCGAGCAAGAAAAGAGACAAACGTATATTCTCTGTTATTCTGAATCAAACCTATTAGTTCTCTTTTGTATCTATTATATGGAGTGTTAAATATATCAAGAGTATTAAAATTCTTGTTAAATGCTCCACATATACGAGGGATGGTAGATTGTTTCCGATGGTTAGTTTTAATATTACGAAAATGGAAAATATTAGACAGTCTCGTTGGTCTGGAGGAGACACGATAAGCAAGCAGATGAATTAGTTCTGGGGAGTCAAATTTATTAATAAAAATTTTGTAGAGCAGGTGTTAAGTAAATAACAGCATTTATCGATACTATTCCTGGCCGATTACCTTTCGTTCCCATCCTTCCTTTGACCCATCCTTATGGTACCTACCTAACATCAAGATAAAAGATATTCAAAATTAGAAGATTCAGCTTTAGAACAAAAACAAAACAACATTTTGGACTTGACATAAAATCGGATAAATAGTGGTTGGAATCGTCGCGCGTCGTGGAAAACATTGTCTCATTTTATAGTTCATTTTGTGATCCAGTGCCAGAAATTGAAGAACATTCAGATTATTGTGTATGTACATGTGTATATATGTGTATATTTATATATACATGTGTGTATATATGTGTATGTCTGTATGTATATGAATCAAAATGTGTATCCGAATAAGTTTATATTTTGTCTGTCTGTGCTTTATATTAATTTGTTAACTATTATAATATAAAAAAATGTAATTGCCTAGCTTGGAACGGGGTGTGTACCCTTGTTAGCTGGGCAAAGTGAATATGGAATTGTATTTTGATAAAAAGTGTGAATAAATAAATAAATAAATATTATTATAATCAATCAACGTAGTACTTTATATAATTGGTAAACATATTATTTATATTTTGTGTAAAAGTGTGTAAAGTGGCCACTTAAACCAGCCATTGACAGGTCATAAGCCCTGTAGGTGCCTAGACTTCTATATTACCTTTTCTTAAATGTTCTTCATCTCTGTTGTAGAATGTTAATATAAACAGCTTCCCAGGGAGTTGAATCCAGTCCTTGTCTACAAAAATTTGGACAAACTCAAAATATTGTTGATAAATTACCTGGTCCATGAAGAAGTATAGAAATTGAAAAAATAACATTTTCAGGCGTTGCCTAGTATGAAGGTGAAATAATTCAATTAGATGAATCTCACCCGCATAAATAAAGGTTTCAGCTCTTTAACTTCACAAACATCAACAGATGAAAGAATTGAAGGAATATAGATGTTCAAATATAAGCAGAATGGTGAATGTTACACAGTGTGTAAAGTGGCCACTTAAACCAGCCATTGACAGGTCATAAGCCCTGTAGATGCCTAGACTTCTATATTACCTTTTCTTAAATGTTCTTCATCTCTGTTGTAATATGTTAATATAAACAGCTCCCCAGGGAGTTGAATCCAGTCCTTGTCTACAAAAATTTGGACAAACTCAAAATATTGTTCTGTTTTTTAATTTAAAACCTAGTATCAAGGCAGATCTTTGAAAAAAAAACTTGTGAAACAATTTAAATGACTTTGATTCTAGAACATTTCCTGCAAAGAGATGTCTCGCGAGTTCGTTCAAGTGGAATATTGGTCTATTATTTTCAATAGCGTATATATCCATCTCTTTCAAATACCCCCCGCGGCAATGAGTCTGAAGGAAATGAAAATAGTAATGATTACAACCCGCTACAATAGTCGATTTATTCGATTATTTGAAGAACGTGTTGTTTTTTTTATTTTTATTATGTTGCCGGCCAGACTTTGAAAAATCACCAAAATTCCTTTAGCACATAATGAAATTATTTTAAAAGTTATTACAACAAATTGATTGAGTGATTCTTTGCAATTATGGTTGGTGTTTGTTGCCTACTAAACGTCGGGTTATGTCGACTGCCTAGTAGGTTTCACGTAAATTGCTAATATTTATCCGCGTTGATATCGTTCCGCAAAAATCAAGTCCCTAATATAAATATTTAATATTAAATTACATGTTATGTTTAGTGCAATCGAATCTCGTCGTCAATTTTTTCTTAGGAAACATTTCTATAAGCTGATCGCCGGAAGTATATATAATCCAAAAATACTGAAAGAGATCAGTTTATATGTTCCCAATAATTATACTAGAGCGAGATCTCATGCACTGTTTTACACACCTAGAAGCCGTATAAATGAGGATCGTCGCTTGGTATTAGATATGGGGATTTTACATGATATTCTCAATGGACGTCTTGATAGTCCTGTTCTGGTTTCTGAGTTGGCCCTTAATGTACCTGGCAGGGGCGTGCGGTGGGGTTTTTAATTAGGGAAGCAATTAATGTGACTTTCTGATAGAAGAATCCTAACTGACCTAATATTACTTTTTAAGGTGATCAATTCATTAATTGACTGTCCAGATTTGCTGGAGTTGGTGTGTTTCCGTGTACCTGGTCGACATACCCGCCACAGATCTCCTTTTTGTTCTGCAAGTTCTAGAACCAACTATCACATGCACTCGCCTATTCCTAGGCTCCATAGATATGGCAATCAGTATGAGGACAAGGCTGATATATTTGGTTCTGGACTTGATAGTTATAAAACGAGTCTGATTTCTTTTTTTCTCTCGCAATATTATTCTTAAACTTTTCTTTATATTTAAAAATGTTTTTCTTTTTTTTGTTTTTTCATATTTATGTATTTATTTCGTTAATATTTTTGGTTGCTTATGTGTATTTACCTACTTGTTACTATTGTTATAGTTATGTAATTTTATATTTTTTTGTTATGTTTTTATATATGTATTTTTTTTTTTCATATTTATGTTCAATATATGATGTTAAAGGCAATTTATGCCGTTTATGTAAAATAAACAAATAAATAAATATATAAGTAATTAGTACATTATAATATACACTGCCCTTCAGAAATTGAAGACAAACTCAATACATTATACATATGATTAGAAATAAAAACAATAATTTTACATATCTAGTAATAAATTGTAATAACAAATGAACCAACTTCACTTTATATACCATGTACTATGATAAAAAACTGCGAAGTATTTTGTGGCGTTATATTTTATTTGACTAAAATGCAGTGAAACCAAAACAAACATTATCTTATTAAAAAACATGAATTTTCAACGAAAAAGAATTGGTCATTATTTGAACCCGAAAAATCAACATGTAGTAGATTATACACTTTTTTCTTATAACAAATCAACATTATATTAATGTTATGTTTGAATTAAATTCTATATTTTACCTTGTATTTCTACTCTACCACAAAATAATAATTAAACTATCTTGTCCAGCGCCAAAATACCAAAATCGCAACTCTGTGCTGCGCGGCGCGGCGCGGCGTTGTGTTCGCGTCATATGTAAACTACATGGAAAATAATTTACTGGTTTGTTTCGACTGCTTCCATTGCCTAGTGAGAAATGAAGACTGCGCCTGCGCCCAGACTGCGCGTTCAGCACGGCGCTGGAACGGAATTTCGAATTTGCTTCCAGCGCGATCGTTCTTTAAATCGATACCCAGCCAGCAGGTAGCAAGTACTCGCGAATCAGTACGCGCATGACAGCGCTGGTAAATGGATGTACGGGAGGTTACGTTGCTTTTTAATTGTTAATAGTAATTCAAATGTAAGGTATTATGACTGATAATTAATTTATTAAATATGCTATTTTATAAACATTATTTGCCAAAATGTAGGGGAACCAATGGTTCCATGCGTTCTATGAACGGACCGCGCATGTTACCTGGCTACCGCACCCGTCACACGAATCTATCTCTTTTCCATGTACCTACAGTTCGCACCAACTATGCACAGAACTCTCCTCTTATTCGCTTGAGCGTAATTATAATGTATTTTTCAATAACATAGACATATTTAACTGGAGTAAACTTACTTTTAAAACCAAAATCAAAAAACTAATTTATTAAAAAAATTATGTTTCTATATAAAAAAATAAAATTTACATTATAAATTTAAGTTGTTTCTATTTACTCAAATCAAACACATACTCACCCTGTCCATAAACTTACCCTCACACACATATTCACATACCTACCAAAACCACACTCCACTTTTTTACACACGCACCCTCACACAAAAAAAACTCGCACACATGCACTTTTATGAATTAATACCTAACTGAACTGGATTTTCATAATTGTATTTATGTGAAAAACTAATTTGGCTTTATTTTATGTTTTTTTTATAATGTTGTGTATATTTTTTTGTATTGCTGTTGTTTTTCTGAATAAACAAAATAAATAAAAAAATAAAATAAATGCAAGGCAGAATTGACCCATTAATAGGGCAATTCGCTTGCTTAATACGGCTTCTGCAGATAATATGGATATATTTTTCTGGACCAATCGGCAGTTTAGCAGCTATCGCTTTCTATTAATTAACTCATATTTACAGTCTGAATTACGTGATTGGTTAAACAGCCCGTAAAGTAATTTAGACTGTGATTGTTACATAAATAAATAAATATGTAATGACACATTAGAGTTTTACTGGGGCCAAATTTCAAACATCATAAAAACTGGTAAAATACACAATTGTTTTTTTTGTTTTATAAAAAACGAATCTATCCGTTATTTATTATTTGTCAAAGTAAAAAACATTCGAACTGTTGTGTAGATTTTATTATTCACTCTCTTCACAAGTGTTTATTATATATTTATTTATTAACGAAAATTGTCCATGTATACAGTTTATAGGGTGTAAATATTACAATTAAAGAATAGTCAAAAACATTTAAAAAATTAAAAGAAGCATTGACAAAGATAACGGACATCGAGACAAGATCTGGACTGTTTATTTAGTGCTCGTTTAAATCGCTGTAAACTTATACCAAAAAGTCCAGATCTTGTCTCGAGTTAACAATACGACAAAGACTGGTCATTGGAGAATTAAAGCCATAGTTTGTTCTATGCTAATCGATGAACAGTAGTTCATTGTTTCTCAACCTAGGAGTCGGAATATGGAATTTCACTTGTCCTAGTAATGGTGGAACATCGATTATACCATTAAGTATGCTGAACTTATATATGGAATTAATATTAATTCTACGTTTTCGTAGACTAGAAATATTAAACATTGTCTCCATATCAGCATAAGAATAATAACCTCTCTCTAGTCCAAGCATCCACGCTACTTTTCGAAATGAGCGATGTTGGACTGATTCAATGTGATTTATGCGATTCACATAGAATGGAGACCAGACTAGTATTCTAATAAAGAGTTTTGATTGTACGGACATTAGTAAAATCAGAGGATATTCTGTTAATGAAGCCAAGTAATTTCAGTGATTTATTTAGTGTATTATCTATATGCTCATTGTATGTCAGTTTATAGTCCAAAACAACTCCTAAATCTCTGATGGACTTACATCAAAACAACTATACGCTAAAACAATAGATTACTTAAACAAACTCACTTATAGATTCAAAAACTACTCTTACTCAAATGAAAGACATAACCTCTACAATACATAACATACAAATAATATAATCACTAGATTCTCAACACTAAGAAAACTTAAACAAATACAAACTTATACCACTTTCGGACAAAGGGATTTTGAGTATTATTCAATAAAATCTATAATTTACTTCCACTATTTATTAAAACAATTAGTAACGAGAAAATGTTTAAAAAGGCTATAAAAATGGATAGTAGAGCTAGGTAGAAGTAGAATGGATTGTTTTATTCGCCCAAACGTGGCCCAAACTAATATTGAATCAACTGCTCCACAAGTGTATAGCTTATGTTAGGTTTTTGTTATTTTGATTGTGCGTTTTGTAATATAAATAATATAGATGTACATAAATACGTAGTGTTTAAAACTGTCTGAATATTTTGTTAATTATTATTTATTTATTTTTTATTTATTAATTTACACGCCCTACGGGCTTTTACCTATATTAGAAATTACATTCAAGTGCAGCAGTGAAACATAAGTATGTACATTTAGTTAAAATTAAAGATAACATAAGAAAAGCTAAAAGATACAATAATAAGTAAAAATCAGGAAATGTACCAACATAGGTATAGGGTACATAGAAAAATATTTAATAAATTTACATATGAAAACATACACACATACATATAAGTTTATACATTATTATAGAGATACATGAGAAAACAAAATAGTAAATAAAGAACAAAATTAAAAAAATTTATACAAATTAATTTATAACCTTTTGAATACTTAACCATACTCGTTACCTAGCCGCTGTCCGCTGGCCGGTGTAGTCTAGGTATTGGTGAATTGTAACAATAATTGTGACTGCCAGGAGATTAAAAAAATAAAGCTGCCGAGTATTTCGAACTGGTACTTTTAAGCTGATAACACTAGTTAATTCCAGGACGTCCAATACGCCGTTTGCTATTTCATATAAATTTAATAAATCATTTATGATTCTTCTTTTACAAAGAATTGACATATTTAGTGTACATAATAAATTATCGTAATCAATATTTTCAGTGGGTATATTAAGTTTGTAATTGATGAATCTAAGGAATTTACGTTGCACTCTTTCTAACTTTAAAATATGAACATTGTAATAATGTGACCAAATTGTTGAATTGAATTCTAAATTACTTCTAACCAAGGCAGTAAATAGCACTTTGAGGGTAGTGATGGAATTAAAATCATTTACAGTTCGCTGCAAATATCCAAGACCAATTATCTCTGTTTATTAAGTTAGTCTTCTTTGTTTATTCTCAAATGTAAAAAAAATTCAAAAATGTAATATGTTAAGTGTCCTCGGCAAGGGTAACCCCAGTGAGGTCACAATATTTGTTTTATTAATTATAGTTTGTAAGAGAAAAATATGAATAAATAAACAAATAAATATGGCCGCCCTAATTTTTCTAATCTTCGATTTTGACCCCGCTTATAATTCTGCTTAAATTTTAGGGAGAAATCGACTGGCTTCGAAACGCCAAAGAAAATTCTAGGATCGGGGGAGGCTTTGAACGCGGTAAAAACTTACCCTGTCAAATTAGGCCAACTGTCAGCGACAGACATCCGAAGCCCCAATCTTGAGAAATCTTTTAATTGCTCGACTATTGGCTCTTATTTCATCTTTTTTATCGACACCTAAAAATAAATTACTATATGTGTCGGCAGATGAAGAATACAATTCTGTGTGTGACATTTCGGGATTTAAAAGGAAAGAAATTGTTTACATTTATAATATGACAAAATAATTTACATCGCAAAAAATATCGCTTAATATTTTTTTATTTATTTATTCATACAAATAAAATGTTAAGCAAACATTAGTCCAGAGCTTACTTCTTCCACACTCCTTGACTACGCGGATGTATGTTATCCAGATGCTAACTCTGAATTGCTTGATAAGTTAGAACGATTGCAGAATATTTGTATTGTTCTTAAATATACATTTTAAACATTGAAAACAATATATTTAACAGTTTCTAAAGGTTTAATATGGTTGTTGTAAGCTCCCCCATCCAATTATTCCCTTATTAGGAAAGCGATGACTGTACAAGTGCATAATATACTATTTTAATAGTATTTAGCTGGGCGTAAATACTTAATCAATAAATTAAATATCTCAGTTTATAAATAATTACTTCAAGATGATTAGTTCATTTAAGTTGAGAGAAGATTATTATTCTTATTATATTTGAAGATGGTTTGTTCTAGTGCCTTACGCACAATCGGATGTAGCTAGTGCTATGATGACATACCCAAAAGTCGCTTCACACTTCTGGATTGTGTGTCAGAAGATATTATATTTGCAGTAAATTTGTCTTTTTCACAAACTACCGCTGAAGTTTTCCAGGAATATTTTTTTTGGTAAGAAAACGGCAGGCGCACGTAACGAAGCCTTAAGATTAGCAAAGTCGATGTCAATTTGTGGACTGCGGTTTACCTTATCATACAAAACTAATTTTCTGATAACTTTGTTAATAGTGCGGACATATTTAGGGAAGGCGGAAAAGGCTGCGATAAAATCTACCCTTTACTTCTCGGGTTTCGAGATAGGGGAAGGCGGAGAGGCAAAAAACGTGACGTTCGTAGGTTTGTACGTATGCGCACCCCTTTCAACAGGAAAAAACTGATGGAAAAATAATTCATGCTAATATTTTTAATGCGAAAGTGTGTTTGTTTGTATTTCATTCACGTCTCAACAGAGCGATCGATTGACGCAACTTTTTGCATAGGAATAGCCGAATAAAAGAGTAGTAAAATAGGATACTTATTTTTTACCCCGGAGTGAAATACGTAAAATGAAAAAAGTGACATTGGCATATCGTAGACACGTCCTATAGTTATGTACTTACATCATCATCATTCCCTTTCCGCACCGAATGGTGCATAGGGCACTGCATTGTTACACCAATCGCAGCGTATCTTGATTATTTTTTTTTTACATGAAGGTAAGCTGATCAGTCTTACGCTTCAGGTACCAGTCCAGCGACTTTAAAATATTCTAGTGTGAAATCATCCTTTAAATAAATATTTAATATCAACCATGTCGGGAATCGAACCCGAAACCTTTTGCATAGTAGGCAATCGCGCTGATGATTACACCACGAGGCCGACTATTTATAAAATATATCAAAATATTATATTCGAGTAAAATCACGGGACCAACCCCCGATACTCGAATAGGGTTGTGGTCCCGTGGCTAGTGTTGCGGCCTCACGGATCAGAAGTCCTTAGTTCGAACCCCACTCTAGCCCAACTTGATTCCCATTTTCTGATAGTGAGTTATTTAAAATCGTTAAAAATGGCCTCAAATTAAAATATTTGGATAAATGATAAGACCGCAAATATTTCCTTTTTAAAAAAAATAAAATAAAAAATATGTGTTTCATTTTATTTTTCTATCTATTTACTTTTTTTTTCTTTTTGTATATTTTTGTGAATATGTATTAGATGTTTTTTTGGACGGTTATTTTTAATTTAAAAAATAACATTTTTTCTCATTAACTCGGTCTAAATAAAATTTGTATTTTTTTATCAATACCTATGATTTCAGATATTCGTCTTTTTTTTATAAAATAAAAAAAATCAAAAAACAGTTTTCTAACTTTTTAATTGTTGTATTTTATGATTTATTTTTTAAACAATATGTACGGGTGATTATTGTATGAAAACAGTGTGTAATATGTACAACTTTTTACGCTATTTTTTTTTGTTTATTTACTTTATATTTTTTTTAACAAAGTGTATTAAGTGGCTACTTTATTTATTAATTTTCATTTTATTTATTTTTATTTGGAAAAAATCAACAGTTTTTACATATATTGTATACAGAAAATAAGAATATATATAAACGACAATTGTGAAAACAGTCAATATTAATTTTCCACAGTGGTCTAAGCTATTGATTAAGTACATTATCGGTATCAAAATAAAAACAATTTAACAATTTAGAAATGTTAGGCACTTAGAAGTTGCAAATAAATTAAAATACATATATTTATATACAGTTATATTGTACTATACGACATTATGACATTTACTAACTGAGATGGATATGTTCTCATCATCACTATGGCAGCATCATCTGCATGGCATCTGATGTTAATGACCTTATCTCCCTTAGTAGATTCACTCCTTTTTTTATTCTTAAAAGCGTTTTTTTATATATATTTATTCTGCTTGTGTAAGAAAAGGTTTTAGGCGTATATATTGTTGTTGTATATTTAGTTATAAAGGTGCTAAACTTGCTTTGTTTCTTTGTTGTTCTCAATATGTGTTATTTTCTAAATGCTAATATTATTTATGTCCCGAATTGAGTTGTTGTAACTCCTGGGAATGTAATTCAACGTATTATTCCTGTAAAATACTTTAAGTTGTATGATTTATAAATAATAATAATAATTTTTAAAAAATGTAAATATAAATTTAAAGAAAAGAAAAAAGTTATATAAAAAAAAAGGAAAAGGTACAAAATATAATAATGAACATACAAATACATACATAATTACTGACATCGTATAACTAAACAGGTGTACTGTCTATAAGGAATCTTCTATATTTCATATAGGAGAGATGAAAAATGTCTGCGCGACCGGAGAAAACAGTATTATAATAACGACATGCTCTAAATAAGAAGTCGTTTTTCCTTGATACTTTATACACTGGTAACATTCACCATTCTGCCTATGTTTTTGTATAAAGTGGCTACTTAGACCAGCCAATGACATGTCATAAGCCCTGTAAATGCCTAGACTTCCATATTTCCTCCTCTAAAATGTTCTATATCTCTGATGTAATTTGTCCCCGGGTACTCGATATTTCGTCATTTTCAAAGATCCTGATGGGCAAAATATTTCATTTAAAATTATCTAATATGTGACACATTTTTTTTCTTACGGTATGTTTGAAGATTAAAGAAAAAATGCGGTAATATTCGTAAAAATTTCCGAGATATTAATTATCCCTTCTCAAAAATGTTTTTCCTCTCTGTTGCAACAAATTAAAATATGACGTCTCCCTAGGGAGAAAATCCAGCCAGTCTGCAAGCTTTTGGACACACCCAAAACACTGTTGATAAAATACTGTTTGCAACAGAGATGAAAAACATTTTAGAGAAGGTAATATTATATAAGTCTAGGCTTAAGACCTGTCATTGGCTGGTTTAAGTGGCCACTTTACACACCGTGTAACATCCACCATTCTGCCCATATTTGAACATCTATATTCCTTCGATTCTTTCATCTGTTGATTTTTGTGAAGTTAAAGAGCTGAAACCTTTATTTATGCGGGTGAGAATCGTGTAATTGAATTATTTCACCCACATACTAGGCAACGCCTAAAAATTTTATTTTTTCAATTTCTATACTTCTTCGTGGACCAGGTGAACTTATCAACAATATAGCCACTTAAACCAATAGCCACCAATAGCCATAAGCCCTGTAGATGCCTAGACTTCTACATTAGTCTTGGTCATAAGGAAATTTATGTTAAAAAAATATATAAATATATTCAAAACTTACATTTCACCAAAACGCTAAGATGGTAATAAATAAGATTGCAAAAAAATATCAATTTTGGGAAGGATCAGAAGATTTATTGATAAGGACTCCTGCAAAACTATTCACAAAGTAATTATTGAACCACACGTTAACTACTGTAGTAGCATTTTATTTTTATCAAACAAAGAAAACATAGATAAACTAACTGTATTACAAAATAAAGCCTTTAGAATCATTTTGAAAAAAAACAGATATACGAGGGTAAAGTCGATGGTAAATGAAATGAAATTATTAACATATAAACAAAGAATATTTTACAATACAATGATATTTGTTCATAAAATTATAAACTCTAATAAAAGAACCAGCATGAACACGATCACAATACTAGAGAAAAGAACAAAATTAGACTTCCATTTAGGAAAAAGGCAAAGTCACAAAACTCAACTTTATTTAAAGCAATTAAAAAGTATTACGAAATGGAAAAAAATATTTATGAAGAAAAAAAGATATCAAAATTTAAAATAATGGTTAAGACATATGTGATAAACAATTTATAAATTAAATATATTTGCAATGTTATTATTAGAACACACATAACAATATGTATGATATGTGTGCCCTACTTTAAGATTTAAATAAATAAATATATATATTAACTCAAATATGTTAGTATTATAAATTTTTGTAAAAGGCAGATTTGCCGTTGATGTTAATAAAATAAAATTACCTTCTCTGAAATGTTCTTCATCTCCGTTGTAATATGTTAATGTTATCAGCTCCCCAGGGAGTTGAATCCAGTCCTTGTCTACAAAAATTTGGACTAACTTAAAATATTGTTGATGAAATAGTGTTTGAATTTTGAATACAAATTGATTAATTGTTAAATATTCAAAGCGGGTTTTTGCCTCGATACCCGAAACGGCCATTTTCTAAAGTACACTCGAGTATTGTAAACCCGGTTGGAATTTTGCGATAAACAGCGCCTGCGAACAAAATAAATATCTCTTTGTTTGTTGGAAGCGGGCGACTCATCATTTTGTCAAAGGTGGTTTTTATTAGCACGCAAAAAGTTGCCGACGCGAGTAAACACTGTAAAATTTATCTTAAATTCAAAGTTGCCAATGCGAAGAAACTCGTGGAAAACACATCGCTAGTTAGTACGAAATCACATGCAGTATTTTTACAATGAGAGCGCCCGCCGCTTTCCTGACACTGCTTATATGCGCGGTATGATCGATAATTCTGAAATTATGATGAGCATTGGTTTGTATGTTCCTGATAATTACCTAAGACAGCGTCAGCATAGATTGTTTCATATTCCGATATTCAGGACCAATCTGCCTATGGTTATGCCTGTTGGAAGGGCTACCGCTATGCTGAACAACATCGCTCTGGATATGGATCTGTTCCATGTATCCGAAGGGGTTTTTCGGAGGAGGATTCTTCGACTACTTTGGCATGAGTCTCTTTCGTGTATTTTTTTTTATTTTTATAATATGTACGTATTGAATATATTTTTGTAATGTATATGTTATATTTAAAATAAATAAATTGAATTGAAATTGAATTGAATATAAAGACTTGTGTCTTTAGATCTCAATTTATTTTGACAACTGAACGTATTTTGACAACTGAACGTAGTTATGCAGAAAGCAGCCAGTCCACTATTTCGAAGAAAAAAAAGAGATATTGGTGTTTCGGGTGCAGTAAGGTCAATACTATGTTCTGCTAAAAACAGCCAGACCGCTTTCATACAAAAAAAACTGTAATAATCACCTTCTGAAAAAAGTGTCAACAAAAACGGCATTTCTCAATTTGCAAAAAAACCTACTTAGATTCATACTTAGATTCTTGTTTGTAATGTAAACAAACTAATGAATTCATTGTTCATCATTTGTCAAAATCAAAAACATTCCAACCGTCGTGTAGATTTGATTATTCACTCGTTTCATAAAGGTGCTTTTATCTCAGTTTCGCTTTTCTATAGCTGGCTGCTTTCTGCATCTTCTTCTTCCAAGTCGGTCCCTCAATGCTGAGGATCGTGATCACCATGAACACTTCTGATAAGTCTGTTTCACTCCAGTCTGTCCTCAGCCCGATGAACTGACTCATCAAATTTTAGCCCCGTAGCACCTTTATTTGGTCAGTCCATCTATATGGTATTCTACCCCAACTTCTCCAACCTCCAAACTCGGCCAGATATTATTGCCTTTTCTAGATTGTCTTACTCACGTCTAGCAATATGTCCAAAGAAAGACAGTTTCCTTCTCAAACACACCACTGATAGACGAGTTGTAATATGTAGCTCTTCCAGTATCGATGCATTCGTCCTTCTGGCTGTCCAAGGCACTCGCAGCAGCCTTTTCCAACACCACATCTTGAATGCATCGATCCTCTTTCTCTCGTAGGGACGCATTGTCCATGTTTTAGTCCCATATAGGAAAACGAAGAATACCAGGGCTTTCATCAACCGCTTTTTTGTGTTTATTGATTTACCTCGATCTCGCCAAATCTTCTCCAAACGGTTCATTTCTGCATAACTACGTTCAATTGTAGTCTGCATTACCATACGGGCTGTTTAACCCATCACATAATGCAGACTGTAAATATAAGCTAGCAGTTAACAAACAGAAAGCTGATAGCTGCTAAACTGCCGATATGTACAGAAAAATAGATCCATATTATTCGCAGAAGCCGTGTTTCTCCAAGCGAATTGCCCTATTTATGGGTGAATTCTGACTTGCATTTATACGGTTTCTGGGTGTTTAAAACACTGCATGAGATCTCGCTCTAGTTCTCGATCATTAAAACATACAAACTGATATTTTTCAGTAGGTATATTTGGATTATACGAGTATATATGTATCAATCATGCATATTTTTTTTAAAACTAATATTTGTTTTTACAAAACATAATAATTTAACGCCACTCAATTCTTTGCAGTAACCGGAGACTAGTCACAATAGATTTTCACAGTTGCAGTGACGTCAGCAGCTTTTGTAGCACTGACGCCCGCCTAAAAGAATAAGAATAAAAATAAGGGTACCTTGATGAAGAACTGCCTTTTTTTAAAAGCATTTCACGGTATTGTGTCCCAAATGTGTTAGACCCTGACATAAAGACGTCTATTAATAATAATGCTTGTGAAAAGATGGTAAAAAGGTGGATAATTGCAGATCTTTTAATATTCAGTGTTTTTTTTTCTTTGTAATACTTTTTCTATTGATTTAATGGTTTCCAATGAAAATAACGGGTGTAATAAAAAAAGTCCCGCCTAAGCTATTTATTTTATTAATATGATTGCCACTGACGTACAATAAATGTATATATTTGTTTCACTGTTAATTGAGGAGGTTCTAATTGATGCCCCTGCGGTATGCCTTTAAAAACGTAAAATTTTACCACTTTCCATATGTTGATGTTTGATTTATTGTTATAGATCCTCCCGGAGCACCGTATATCGAAGGATATACAAGTGGAGAAATGGTACGAAGGGGACAAACTGTGGAACTCGTCTGTAGCAGCAGAGGTGGAAATCCGCCAGCTCAATTGGTTTGGTACAAGAATGATGATCAAATTCAAATGACTTACAGGTAAGAATTTTTCAAATTTCTAGAATTAACTTTGAAAACTGCGTTAAAAATAGAGATCAAGTTGATGTAGAACTGGGTTTAAATTTTGAACCGCGTTTGAATTCGGTGTCCGTTATACAACTATTGAACTACAACCAGATATTGTTGGCTTTGTACCTTTTGTTTCTTTTATACCAATTTTGAAATTTTCAAATATTTATACCTAAATCTACGCTAGCTCCTTGTCAAGCCTTTTTGTATGGAGTGTTTTAATGTACGGTTGCGAGATATGTTGCCTATCCGAAGAGACTATGGGCTTTCGAGACGTCGTCATAAAAAAGAATTCTGGAAATTTTCTATTCAGAGGCCGTATCACTATTGATGACGTTTTTCGTAGAATCAAAAGAGGAAGACGCCTGCTTTAGGCCATCTCCGAAAGACGTGATAGATGGATTCAACGCATAGTGCGAGGGTCTCCTACATTAGGTAATTAGATGGGATGTCTGTGAGGACAAACAACAGCTATACTCATAGTAAGGGCAATCAGGTATCACTTTTAAAATAGACATTCTTCACATCAGTGAAACTTCCTATGTCTAAGAGACGAATACTCTTACTATTGGAAAGTATTGTTCCTTCGTAATATCAAGCCATTGCTCCAAGGGTTCCTGGCCTGATATGTTGTCTCAATAAAACGTCTTTAAAATATATTTTTTGTTATGTTATTTTGGTTCGATACTAAATTTCTTTTTTCAGGATTTTTACCCAAAAATAGCCATGAATTCAAAAGAAGTCGTCCAGGGATTTGGTTGAATTTCTCTCTTGGATTCTTTATCCGTGCGGATTAAATTTAGTATGCTTGTAATAAATTATTAAAAAGGTTAAGGAGAGAAGGACATACTCTCGTTTTCTGCCTAAATATTCAGCGAATTTTTCGAAATATCACATGTTTGTAATCACGGAAATTATTTGGAAAACTGCCATCGGTTTCGCTGAAACACTTACTTGTTTGAAACGTTTTTCATCTTCTTTTTCCACTGCCGCTCCTAACGCGACCATCATCATAAACTCGTTTGAATCCTAAGCCAGTTTAATCAGCGCTGCCGCATCTGGCACACCAAACCACCATCTAAGATTTCTGAGCCATTATGCTCTTTTATGTCACATACCCCGCCTAACGATCCTATCTTCCACAAAAAAACATGTAGATGGGCATACTTATCATTGCGAAATATATAAACAAAGTATGATGCTTTTCTTTTTTTGACAGTGGTCAGTAACTCCCTATTTTTATTCATGATTTATGACGCTTAAAACCGTTTCATTGGAGCTTGAATAATCATCATTTGAAAGCCTGAATTTTCTTTATCGTTGGGATTTTAAGGTTCCAACTCTCCACCATCCAGGAATTCTGGCATTACGTAGGCTTTATTTGCTCTCAATTTTGTGCTTAGACTAAAATCTCTGATGCTTAGAGATATTATTTATTCATTTTGCCAATTTCTTCCAATATACCCAAACCGTTCAGTTTGAGAAAATTACAAGTACAAAGACATATTTTAAGTTATGCAGAATCATTTTATACAAAAATTTAAAACAAAAATTTACAAAAATATTTTCACTATTCTATGAAGAGGGGAGAGAAGAGGTGATGGGAAGGAAAGAAGAAGGAGAAAGGAACAATTCAAACATTGAGATTGTGATATTTCAAACTTGATTTAAATGTTTATAAAGAAGCGTCTCTAACATTACTGGGTTTATTATTCCACAATCGAGCAACTACTACTGTGAAAGAGGAGGCAAAAAAAATTGAGCAGTGAAGTGGTATTAAACGGGTTCTCTCGTTACTAGAGCGAAGATATAGTCCATGTTGTGAGAGAAGTTGGAAGAGCTCTCTCAGATTAACAGGCGAAGTGAGATTCTATGCTTGATACTGAGCCAGTGTAGTTGCGTGCGGTATTCGGTTAGATACGTTTTTCGTTTTTAATTATTTGTTAAGAGGAAACGCGATCTCATTTTTCTTCATACAAACGTATTTACGTATTTTCTCTCTAGATTACAGTGCTAGAGCAGTATTTTTTTAACACACTATAGATATTTACCATTGGCTTGTCTCTATTGTTTTGCTTTTTTGATAAATTGTTTCTTGTTGGAGCTAGGACCATCCAAAAACCCAATATAGTGTCCCGTTTTATCTGCCGTCTTCGAAAGTCCGGTACAAAAATATGATATTTTTAAAAAACGCAAAAATACCTAATATTTTTTTTTATTCTGATGGTTTTTCAAAAAAAAAAACAACAAAACAGGTTCAGTTTTGAGACATTTACGAGAGAGTGACATAAAAATAATGTTCAAATACCATTCATTAATATTGTATTTCACTGCATAAATATCTATTTCAATCTCAGAGTAATAATGCGTCAACCTATAAAGAAGCCCCATCACTGTTTCATAGAACGCAAGTGATGTTGGTTAGCAACAAATTGGCGGCCATTTTGTTTTGTTTGACAACATACACATAACGGTTCTATCGGATGCTTTTGTCGCTGTGCTTGGCTTTGTTTGTAAATAACTTGGATATTTACGTTATAACAAATAAAAATCGACTATGGTGAATTGCAGTATGTTTGTTTGCAGGAGTCAGTATGTTTGTTGTTAAAGGAGTCAGCTTTCACAGGTAATTGATTTAAAATATTTTCCCATGATTTACATTGATTTTTGGCATTTATTGTCCCGTCACATGTATTATGTTGCTTAAAAACATTTCAGATATCAACGCATTTACTTCAGATACTATTTTTTTCTCAATTAAGGGGATACATTTACGAATTAAAGTATGTTTACTGTTGATAATGACAGTTGATTACAGGCAATATGTCGGGCCGCACAAGGCATCCATATAAAGTTTGAGTTTTTATCGAGTAGAGGTCGATTCAAATTTTACTCGAAAATAGCAATGTTAACCTTGAAATTGCATCTAAAATGACGTGTCCAAATTTCAGGCCGCTAGGACTCGCCGTTTCGGAGATGTGACGGACAAAATGAATTCTCAAACTGAGTACGGCCGTTTTGCTGCGAACTGTAGTTTACTTAATACCCAATAGTCATAGAATGGTTTTTCTACGTTTGGACTCCTCTATAGCTTGGCGCGTTATTACTCTGAGACTTAAATACATTATTTTATTTAAAAAATTAGGTGATTAAAAACGAACTTGATTCAATTTAATTTTAACATTACTTCATGTTGTTATTTTGATATTATTGTATTAAATTTAATTGGCCTTCTCGGGAAAAACGGTTTAAATCTCTCGGTACTTCTCGAGACATAATGCTTTTGGATTTTCGTAAACCGATTGAATATTTTATACACTTTTGGACATCTTGATCAAATATTAATGAGGAAATAAATTTAATAATTAATTAGAAGGAAGCCAAATTAATCACTGAAATCAACAATGAGTTGATCTATTTCTGGTAGGGAATTTGCCGGTCTCCATCGGATATAAAATATTTATATTCGACTGTGACGCTGTTGTAGATTCAATATTATTTATTTATAATATATACGGCCTCAGCCGATCACAACAGTTATTAGGAGAAATATAAGTATAAGAAAGCATACAAAATGAATAAAATGGATTGAAAATGTTCAAAGAATTTTTTTTAAATACCTAGATTACAAAAACAAAAAAACACTTTGCGCTTACAGCCAATCTGCTAAACAAAATGGATTTATACCCTTAAAAATAGACGTAGGGGAAGGGTGTACAAAATGACATAGGCGGGTAAAATGGCATAGTAATCATATAAAATGTATTATGTAACTTAGTAGAAATTATAATAATAAATATGTACATCTCCCCTCCCCTCCTTATCCTCTCTTCAAGCATTTTTGTCCTTATCCCGCCCAATTGACAGTAACTTAATGTTCTTAAAATTAATATTGAAAAAATCTTTGATTATTGAGTACATGAAAATAACATTTTTATATGTATAAATTGTATGTATTTATTTGATATGTAATATATTTTCTTTACTAACTTTGTATACTATGTGGAAATCTGTTATTAGTTCTGAGTTTATACACTATATCTGTTTGTTTACTAAAAATATGTATGTAGAACTGTTGATTTCCCAAATAAAATAAAATAAAATATCTCAGAAACCAAACTCTTGGTCATGTTTGAACCTACACAAGAATGAGTAAGGTACGACACATAAATACTCATCAATATTTAGGACGCTTATGGTGACCGCCCGCGGAGGACGTGTTGCATTTTACTTTGTGAAATAAAACAATATTTTTGCTGCGCAGACACCGAAGGTATTATTATTATTTTATTTGTATTATTCTACAACACAAACTGAAAGGATATGTTGTGTCATTGTTAATCTTCATGAAAAACTATAATTTTGTTAAAATTTTCTAAGTTCAATGTGATATTTTTTAATTCTTTTAAAAACTCACGTAGTGGGGCAAAACGACATATGTACCGGTGGAGAAAAATGACATACTATGTATTTTTTCCCACTTAATACTTTTTTTCTTTAGAAGAATAATAATGCTTCGCAATTATGTGCGTAAAACATGACATTTGAATACAACTCCAAATATATCAGAGGCTAAAGTCAAAGGTTCCAAAAACTGGAAAAGTGTAAACAAGGTATATGTAAAAAAATTGATTATTGATTTAGACACTGAAGACCTTCTTCTTACAGACGATGAAGATGACTGCTCATGCATTTATTGTAATGTGTAACATACGAGATCAAAGCCAGGTGAATCATGGTTAAAATGCATAAAGTGTGGAAACTGGGTTCATGCAGAATGTGCTGGTCTAAATAAAAAAAACAAGATTTTTGTTTGTGAAATGTGCATTTAATATTTTAATTCTTTAATATTCATAAAAAAAACTTATCAATTCTGTTTTTAAAAAGTGTTGAATAATCATCCTATCCAAAGCATATATCGTATGTCATTTTGTACACCCGGTAGGGCAAAACGGTTTTTTGCAGTATGTTTTTATTTTTGTATTTTTATTTGATAGATTTGTATTTTTCCTACAACAACAGTGCTAAGATGTTAAAAAATAGTATATATTTTGAACCAAAGAGATTTTTTACTAAATATGTAACCAATTATTTTTTTATCATTTTACAAAAAAATCTTTGTCATTTTGTACACCTTTCCCCTACTATATCTGAATTATGCTATTAATATAAATTATTAAATAATAAAGTAGACTCTTTTTATCTACTTTACAAAATTAATCTTAACGTCCCCTTTCGCGTGACAAGAAATAAGTATTTGTTCCATCTGCCAGTCTGTAGCGCTTACTATGCACAACACGCGTTCTTGCTCTAACTATAATGCTTTTTTTCTCATCAATTGATATATTTAACACGCCCCTTAATTTATTTAAAAATAAATTAAAACTCATTCTTTCTGGCTGCGATACGATCCCACTTGCTACTTAATGATTCTCACACTTCACACTTACACACACCTGAACTCTGGACTCACTGTAGAACTAACTAACTAACTGTAGAATAACTGTATTTGTAATTTTCTCAAACTGAACGGTTTGGGTAGGTAGGAAGAAATTGCCTTAAGGCAATATGCCCGCCCTTAAATGTATATATATTGTATATATTTATAAAGTGTTAAATAAATAAATAAGCAGATTGTACACATTAACCGAGTAGAAGTAAGTTTTTTTTATTAATGTTTTTTGTGGAATGATTATTTGTTCAATCAATGTGTCATTTGCACATCCCCATCCAATTATTCCAAATTCCAAAACTGACTCACTTATTGCGTAATATATTTTTACAAGTCTGATTATATTTTTTATAGTTTTACAAAACTTAATTTGTTTTTTCAATTTATTTTTAACATTTTCGATTTCATTATTCCATCTATTTAAACACCTGAATATTTAATTGAATCTACTCTAACAAATTACAACAGGGATGGAGAATACCTTAAGTAAGAGAATATGGAAGTCAAGTCATTTACAGGGCTTATTACCTGTCATTGTCTGTTTAAAGTGGCCACTTTACACACTGTGTAACATTCACCATTTTGCCTATGTTTGAACATCCATATTTCTTAAATTCTTCCATCTGTTGATTTTAGTGAAGTTAGAGAGCTGAAACCTTTATTGTTGTGAAGAGATTCATCTGACTGAATTATTTCACATACTGGGCAACGCCTGAAAACAATTTTTCCTGTTGTAATTTGTTAATCTTAATGACCCCCGAGGGGGTGAAATCCAGTCTTTTGTCTATGAACATTTGGACAAACTCAAATATTGTAATGAATCTACTCTGTCCAACAATTTACAATTACATTTAATATTTGGAATTTGGTTATTGTAATAACAGCTGTGAGTAGTTAAGGAATAGTTTATTATTAATTTTAAATGTTATGTATTTTGTTTTTGAGTGATTTTGATGATGACGTAAAATATTTCATTTTTTGTCTTTTTTCTTCAACTTTTTGAACATAACGTAAATTATACATACAAATTAGCGGGCTTGATGCCAAACGGCAATTTCTTTCAAACAACCAATAAAAAAAGTTTTACTTTTCTAAATTAAGTTACGAGACGTATTCAATAGATTTTTTTTTAAAAAAGCTAAAGATATACGAAAATAGAAATAACTGTATTTGTATATAAATTACCTCAAATTTATACTATTTACTCAATGGACGAAAACGAATAAAAAGAAACGATGATATATTAAGAAAGAGAAAGGAGATGTTTCTTCAGACGTTTAAACAGAGATACTGTCAAAACATATATAGGAAATATTCAGTGTTCTCAAAACAACGATGAAGTTCAATGCTATGGAAAATTAGATTATTAAATTGTGCAGTAAGGTTTCTTGAAAATGAGTAAAAAAAATGTATCTAAAAATTAACTACTTTGAACGATGTCACTTCAACTTCACAAACATCAACAGATGAAAGAATTGAAGGAATAAAGATGTTCAAATATAGGCAAAATGGTGAATGTTACACAGTGTGTAAAGTGGCCACTTAAACCAGCCATTGACAGGTCATAAGCCCTGTAGATGCCTAGACTTCTATATTACCTTCTCTTAAATGTTCTTCATATCTATTATAGTGTGTTAATATAAACAGCTCCCCTGGGAGTTGAATCCAGTTCTTGTCTACAAAAATTTGGACAAACTCAAAATATTGTTGGTAAATATATTTGATTACTATTGTATAATTTTGAATTCTCTATCTCTATGGAATATCTTTATTTATACATTTAGAAATAATTTTAAAAATTAGGTATATATAAAAATAACACATAAGTATACTTAATATCCAGAGAAAAATATGTTAAAAAAGGAAGAGAATCTCGTAACGAAAAACTCCTTCAGAGACGTGAAAAATTTCAATGTCCAAAGTAATATTGTTCGACATAGAGATAGCCCTTCCAACAGGCATAACCATTGTCAGGTTGGTCTTGTATATTGGAATGTGAAACAGTCTATGCTGACGCTGTCTATGACATAAAAGCTAATGCTCCGCATAATTTCAGGGTTGTCAATAATACCGCGCAACAATCGAAAGAAGTGCGTAGTTAAATACACATTCCTTCTGGTTGTCAAACTGCTGTAACGAAGCATACCCTGGAGGAACTCATCCGCACTCCCTCGTGTAGAGAAACCGAAGAAATTTCTTCTGAACCCTCTCCACCATAAGAGAGTACTTCAACTGACACGGTCCCCAAATCATCGAGCCACTCTCGAGTCTACTTCGCACCGACGAGTTATAAAGAATTCTCCGTACTTGTGTACTACCAAAAACTCTGGCAGTACGCAAAAATAAAGATAACAGTCTCGAAGATGTTGCAAAAGTAACAAAACCGATCATTGGTTATTCCGAATTTGTCCAGTCAAGTATCACTCATCTTTTGTTTCCATAATAAATTCAAATGAACTTCCCTACCAAGAATTTTCAGTAGCAAAAAAGTTTATGGAGGTTTAAACGTTAGTTAATTTTTGCCCACCGGTAAAATAGTTGTAAATGTTACTCAACGTATAAAGCGTTCACTTGAAACAGGCAGTGACACGTTCTCAACGATGTAAGTAAATAATGAATTTAAATTTTATGTTTATAACTCAAAAATGTGCCTCAGGGCTCGAGCTTTGGGCCCCTACTGTTTTCGACCAAATTAAAATTCGCTTAAGACAAAACCGCACTAATGGAACCACATTACACTCGCATTTAAACTGAATTACGGTTATAACTCTGTCCTTACACAAAACCGCTTAAGTTTAAACTCCGAGTCGTGGAAACAGCAAGATTTCGTCGCAAGGGTCTCGCGGGTACCAAATTACTCAGTGTATTGTACGCTGGGGTCTTCGCGAACTTCTCGAGCGAAAAATAAGGGTCCTTAATTGAAAAATGAGAGATCGTTTCGTTCTATGAAGGACTTTGAGTCTTGTTTATGCGTTTCAGTAGTGCCGAAATTAAATTACGTTTATTGACAAAGAAAGTACAAAATAAAAATAGTAAAAATTGATATACAAATTTTTATTTTATTTTTTATTTTCTCACAATTTAATTTAATTTACGTTTATTGCGATGAGTCCCAACTTCATTAGACTCAGTCCTGTATTGAGTTAAGACGAACAATATATGACATTAACATTATACAAAACAAGAACATCTTTACATAACACCCCATAGCGGCTTGCTCACCACATACCGCACACCGCATCTGAGGACATAAGTCTCCATGGCGGTGCTCACATCCAAGGGAAATGGCTTGTTGCTGAACAAGAATAGCTTTTCTGTCTGTTAATCTGTTAGCCTTGGCATCTTTATGCTGAAAGACGGTAAAAAAGAGATACATAATATTAAATCATCATCACGATTCCCTTTCCGCATCTATTGCTGCAAAGGGCACTGCATTAGTACACCAATCGCAGCGTATCTTTATCATTTTTGTTACATGAAGGTTAGATGATCAGTCTTTCGTTTCAGGTGCTAGTCTAGGCACTATGAAATATTCTAGCGTAAAAACACATTTTTAAATAAATATTTTATTTCAACCATGTCAAGACCTGAGACGATTCCCTGAACTGAAATTATTACTAAACGTTTTAAATGGTTTGAAATTATTTTTGGAAGCCATCAGATCTGTATATCTGACAAAATCTATAACAAGGCCACGGATAGTAGCGGATAGTAAAACGCGAAAAGGGATAAGACATTAATTTTTTCATTTGACAATTGTAGTCAGCATTACTATACGGAATTTTTTACTCATCACGTAATGAAGACTGTAAATATAAGTAAGATATTAGTGAATAGAAAGCAGATAGCTGCGAAACTGCCGACATGTACAGAAAAATAGATCCATATTATCCTCAGAAGCCGTATTCAGCAAGCGAATTGCCCCATTTATGGGTTAATTCTGATTAGAAAATAGTAACCTTAACCTTGAAATTGCATCAAAAATGACGTGTCCAAATTTCAGGCCGCTACGACTTGCCGTTTCGGAGATGTGACGGACAAACAAACAAACACACCAGTTTGACATAAACTACTTGACTAAAAATGAGACCTTAAAAATTTTGCACAAAATAACACTGGGAAACATACAAGACGACGACATAATATTAGTAAAAAATGCTGACATACATAAATATAACACCAGACAACAACAACACTATCATATTGAAAAAGCAAAGACAAACACAGGACAGTCAAAAATACTACATAATGGACTTAAACACTACAACGACCTACCTTACTACTTGAAAACTTTTACTGGAGACAAATTTAAAATCCATCTGAAAAAGCACATGATGACTGAACTAACTAGACTAGACGAGACATAAAATGACTAGACAACATTAATGTAACCCCAACGGGTTTTTTAAAATTGTAAATAATTTTTTTTTAAAAATTCAACACAGGATTTTGGTTCCATGGAGTTGAGATTTTTGTTTCAATAAATGTAACATAAGCATTTTGTGAATAAAATGAAAAAAAATACACCCATGTATTTTTAGTAAATAAATATAGGCGAATTATATAAAAATAAATTGGAATAACTCTGCAATAATAAATACACAGATACATATTTAAAAGTATTTACTATGCAAATTTTCATCCATTTGGCAATTCTCGACCTGAGTACGGCCCATTGCTTTGCTGCGAATTGTAGCTAACTTAATACCCAATAGTCATAGAATAGTTTTCCTACGTTTGGGCTCCTCTCTAGGTTACGCGTTTTTACTTTGAGGTATACTACGAGTATAATAATATTTCACACTCGATTTTTTTATATTTTTATTTTCAAGCACTCCAAACTGTGAATGTAAATGGCAGAAATGCCGTATGTAGGGTGTTCTTTAAACCCTGTCACATCCGAAACCACGATGATCAGTATGGACAAAAAGACACATTGGCATATTAAAAAAATATTTAGATGAAAGAATTTCTTTTTTTAAATATTAAAAAAACAAACGGTTGCTTAGTTCTGCAGGGGAGAAGTGAGGGGAGCGCGGTTGACGGGGTATCTGGCTCCCCCCCCCCTCGTTTCTTCTCTGCAGAAGTAAGCAACCATTTGCTTTTTTTGATATTTAATTTTTTTTAATTTTATTAGTTCCAAAAAAATATTTTAATGTGTCAATATGTCTTCTTGCTCATACTGATCATCGTGGTTTCGAATGTGACAGGGTATAATGAACACCCTGTAAAAATAAATAAATTATAGTCCTTAAAATATAGCTTGATAGAATGACAGCTGTCAAACTAATTTCATTAGTGATGGGAGATTACTGATCATTGATCAAATCGATTTTATCAGTTATTTCATGCAATCATGAAACTCTGTTTCTGAAAATTTGTACAAAAAACGATAAAACAAACCTTTTAGTGTGTTTAACATAATTGTTCACCAAAAAATGAGGCATTTATACTTTTTTCATGAACAACATTAAACGAATATTTATTTTTTATTCGATTTTTATTGATCAATTGAACGTAGTTATGCAGAAAGCAGCCAGCCATAGAAAAGTGAAACTGAAATAATAGCACCTTTGTGAGAAGAGAATTATCAAATCTACAAAACAGTTAAAATGTTTTTGACTTTGACAAATGATTAACAATGAAAACATTAGTTTTTTTGGTATTACAAACAAGAATCTTATTATGTATTTGAACAGTGTAAATGGATTTTAATTACCGTAAGATTTTTTTAGTCCTGTGGGTGTTTTCTGCAAATTGAGAAATTCCGTTTTTGTGATCAGCACTATTTTCAGAAGGTGATTTTTACAGTTTTTTGTAAGAAAACGGTCTGGCTGTTTTTAGCAGAACATAGAATTGATCTTACTGCACCCGATAACACCAATATCTCATTTTTTCGAAATTGTGAACTGGCTGCTTTTTGCATAACTACGATCAATTTGTCCCATCTCTAACGTTTTTGCAAAATGATGTAATCTTGTAAGAACGTCGTTAATTTTAAGGTTTATTTTAGTTTTTTTTAGTTTTAATAATTGTTGATTTATGTTTGAAGCATTGTAATAAAAAAAATAATTAATACGCCAGATACAAATGATTTTTCGTGTGTCAATATAAAAAACTCCTTTGTCGTTACTACAAAGTTATGTCGTCACTTTTTCTGACAACTGCCATTCTAATCATATTACATTTTAAGGACTATAGTGCGGAAAGGAAATGATGATGTTTCGTTCGACGTTTCCTATATGACCCTACGCCAGGGGCGAACCGTCTATAGAAGCGATTATGCGCAGCTTACCATTATATTTGACTAACCATAATAATGTTTTACTGTAACTTTATTTGCAGAAAAACAAATAAATAATTACTATTTATTTTAAATCAATTCCACCGTTTTTATTTCTATCCTAATATAAATATGAATATAATTGGCGGCCTTCTTGGTGTAGTGGTCATGACGCTTGACTCACACACGGAAGGTTCCGGGTTCGATTCCCGGTGAGAACACAAAAAATAAATGTGATTTTTCTCAAGCCTGGGTGTTCTGTGATGTAATTCACCACTATAATTGGGCCTCCTGGCCTGTTGTGATGCAAAAATAAATAAATAAATAAAGTGCGCCCAGCGCCTCCGGTGAGCCAAGAAACTAGCTGATTATTCCAGCTTATTTTTTCATACAAATAAGTATACTATATTTTGAATGTCTCAACCCCAGTGCGGGTTTTTTCTCCTAGATTAAACTTGCAGATTACACAAATCATTTGAAGATTCTCGATTTGGGAAACAGTATTTCAATCATCTTTTCTTTAGGGCTATTTTTCTTTGAGATGGTACTTTTGACATAAGACCATAATTACTTTCATGCGTCATATTGCAGGACATGTTGCCGTTTTTGGCACTATTAATTTCTAGAACAATTTGGCCAGTTGACATTTTAATTGAATACCTAATATCGACTGAATTCGTAGTGCTATTTTTTAATGAGTTATGTACCATAAAAATTGATAATATATCTATATAATATCATTAAACACCGTATGCTAAAAATGCTTTTTTTCGTAGGACTTTTTCAATGTACAATACAAAATTTTAAAATATAGATTACACAAACATCACTCTGTCAGATTTAAAATTTACACTAAAAATGTATTATGTAACTTAGTAGACATTATAATAATAAATATGTACATCTCCTCTCCCCTCCTTATCCTCTCTTCAAGCATCTTTGTCCTTATCCCACCCAATTTACAGTAGCTTAATGTTCTTAAAATTAATATTTTAAAAATCTTTGATTATTGAGTACATGAAAATAACATTTTTATATGTATAAATTGTATGTATTTATTTGATATGTAATATATTTTCTTTACTAACTTTGTATACTATGTGGAAATCTGTTATTAGTTTTGAGTTTATACACTATATCTGTTTGTTTATTAAAAATATGTATGTAGAACTGTTGATTTCCCTAATAAAATAAAATTTAAAAAAATAATCACGGAGTTACGTCGTTTGAGTTGATTTCATGGATAAGAGTTGTTGTATCGCACAGAACCACAGAAAAATATCAATTTATAGTATATATTACTTTCATTATATTATGTACCTTCTGTGTTGGTACAAATATATGATATTTTTTTGTAGCTTACCTGTAAATAAAATCACCATTTGCACTGCCCTACGCTTGTCTTTAATTATGTGCAAGGAATTTTCGAAAATCGTATTGTTTCTAAGTCTTTCGTTATGTTATTAGTACTGGCAACATTCTCGCAGGATCCTCAATATATATTATGTATGCTTAAGGATTCCTTCGCAACTAAAGAGAGCTAAAGGATGGCACTTTTCGCTTTCCACTTTGAAGTCTACAACATTAGTTCTACATAATTGTTTTAGTTTTCTAACTTCGCTTATCGTAAATAGAAGACTTTTGATTAATTCAACACTCAGGCTGCTTGGATTAATCTAGAATAGGGTCGCCAAAACATGTTGGTTAATTTTTTTAGATGAATTTACGTTGACGGGAACATTATGGAACTTAAAAAATAATTGTTTGATTTATTTATTATTCATGTCAAAAGCAGGCAGAACCGAAGGCCATGTATGAATGTGAAAGAAGCTTGAAATGTATGCCAGGACAGACGTGTGTGGCTGTCCATTCTCTCTGCCTTCTTCTGGGGAAATGGCGTGATGGTAGTATGAGTAGTATTAGTAGTAATAAATACGCATTTTTTTTTTATTGAATTTTTTTTCACATTCTTCTAAACATTTTTTTTTAATTCCCGCCAAACTGCAAAAGCTGTTTTTTTGCAGGGATTTCTCTCTTTAAACATTTTGGTAACACAATATAATAATGTTTACATAAAAATATAAAAAATCTTAAATATATAAATAAAATAAAAAGTTAAAAAATTTAATACTAAAATTAAAATTAAATACAAGTAAATCAAGTCTTTTTAATACCGAAATATATAAAAAAATAATAAACAAATACCTTTTTTGACACTGTTTTAAATTGTTTGGTTCCCCCATTTTTTTTTACACACTAAGCTGAGAATTTAAGAAAAAAAAAATAAAACCAATTTTACTTTATTTTTATTTATATCACTATTCTTTATTTCGTCCGGGAGTCTCTTTACTATGCGAGGGAGTATATACGCTATTAAACAGCATTCTCGTGTCTTTTGTCAATCTCTAGCTGTGGTAGGAGCTCCGACAACTCTCAGCAACCTCATCGTACAGTCTATTAACAAATATTTCTTTCTTCCTCGTACTTTTACAAACCGCAAAGTAAAACCTGAATACTGAATTTCAGAATTACTGAAAGCATAAAAACCTGAAAATTTGTACTTAACCGCGCGGACCATCTCTTCTCTCCTTCGCGAGCCCATTCAGAGCTTGAAAATAATGTTTTTTTTAGAATACAGATTTGAGCAAAAAAGTACGCCAGTCGCTTTTTTAAAATTTACGCTGTGTTTTTGTTCATAATTCGCATGCCGTGGGACACTTATTGTGCAATCTGCGAAGATTTAAAGTGTAATTCTCAAACTTTTCGCGAAAGTCTTTGTTGAGGTTGTATTAAATAAGGGTGATTTTATAATTGTGTTCATTTTTTGTTTACGAAACATATTGGCGGCCTTCGTGGTGTGGTGGTTAAAACACTTGACTCACACACGGAAGGTTCCGGGTGCGATTCCCGGTGAGAAAACAAAACTCAAATGTGATTTTTCTCAAGCCTGGGTGTACTGTGCTGTATTTTACCACTGCAATTGGGCAACGAGGCCTGTTTTGGTGCAAAAAAATATCTCCGCAAATAAAAATAATAGCTATACATATATGATTTTATGTAATATTTTAAATGAGTTTTGGGATAAACTCATTCAAGGCAATCATACAAAAATATCTACTTATTAACGTATTTACATTTTAATTTTTAACAATAGCGAATTGACATTTTTTTTACAATTATATATATATAACGATCTATGAATTAGTGACGAGTAAAATACTAAAAAAACTGACATGCTTAAAAACATGCTAAGCATTTAAGCGATCACAATGAACAATAAAAAACATTTTTAAATTTATTTCAACAGAGAGGGAAAAAGTTTTCGAGAAGAAATTTGGAAATCTAGGCATTTACAGGGCTTATGACCTGTCATTGGCTGGTTTAAGTGGCCACTTTACACACTGTGTAACATTCACCATTCTGCCCATGTTTGAACATCCACATTTCCTCAACTCTTCTATCTGTTGACTTTTGTGAAGTGAAAGAGCTGAAACCTTTATCACGTGGGTGAGATTCATCCGGCTGAACCAAATCACCTACTAGGCAACGCCTGGAAACAGTTTTTCCAATTTTTATAATTCTTCTTTTACCAGGTAGTAATTCAACAATGTTTGATTATGTCCAAATGCTTGCAGACTGGCTGGATTTCCTCCCTAGGGAGTTGTTCATATTTAAATTAATTTCAACAGAGAGGGAAAAAGTTTTCGAGAAGAAATTTGGAAGTCTAGGCATTTACAGGGCTTATGACCTGTCATTGGCTGGTTTAAGTGGCCACTTTACACACTGTGTAACATTCACCATTCTGCCCATGTTTGAACATCCACATTTCCTCAACTCTTCCATCTGTTGACTTTTGTGAAGTGAAAGAGCATGAACAACTCCCTAGGGAGGAAATCCAGCCAGTCTGCAAGCATTTGGACATAATCAAACATTGTTGAATAATAAACATGTTCAGGTATCGCAAAGTAAACGCGTGTGTAATCTCTAAGTCAACGCTCGCGTCGGTTTGTTTTTTGTTTTCCTCGTAAATAAATACAGTGCACTGGCGAAAATTCGGCGTTTACTATAAAAAAATATACAATATATTGTATTTCCAAAATAGTTTTTTGAAAAAGAGTGAAATTTCAATTATAATTACTATCGCGACTGCTTGTCTTGACATTTGGCTTGCCAACCGCCAGCTAAATGCAAAAAATAACACAAAAAATATTCAATTAATAAATAAAAATAGCAGTTTTGGAATATTTTTACACCGGTGAAATTCAAATATTTGATTGCGCAGCAGGATTATACGTCGCGAAACGTAAATATTTTGATATTTAATATTAGGTGTTCACGGATGTTGCATTTTGATTGCGAATACGATAAAGAACCATGGTGAGAAATTGTTATCACGTCGCTTATTAGCACGTCGATAGTTATTTGTGATAACTTAAGGGGATGATTTCCATCGCAATTGCCAAGCATCAAGAAGAGCATTTAAAGATATTTTTTGTATATCTGATTGAGACATTCCTTCAGTTTATTTATTTATTTGACACTTTATATACATATACAATATATATACATATAAAGGCGAGCATATTGCCTTAAGGCAATTTCTTCCTACCTACCCAAACCGTTCAGTTTGAGAAAATTATAAATACATGGACATATTGAATCTTACAATTTTATACAAAAATTAAAAACAAAGATTAACAAAAATAAATATATATAACAAAAAAAACACTATACTATGAAGAGAGGAAAGGGGATGGGAAGGAAAGAAGAAGGATAAAGGAACAATTTAAATATTTAGATAGTGACATTTCAATCTTCACTTAAATGTAAATGATGGAGGGGCGTCTCTAACATTAGTGGGTAGATTATTCCACAATCGAGCGGCTACTACTGTGAAAGAGGAGGCAAGAAAATTAGAGCGATGACAGGGTATTAAAAGGGTTCTCTCGTTACTAGAACGAAGAGATAGTCCGTGTTGTGAAAGAGGTTGGATGAGCTCTCTCAGATAAACAGGCGAAGTGGGATTATTTAAAATATTGTGAAGAAGTGATAGAATGTGAATGTTTCTTCTATGCCTGATACTGAGCCAGTGTAGTTGCGTGCGATACTCGGTTATGTGGTCAAATTTGCGAAGATTAAAGATATAACGAATACAAATATTCTGCAATCGTTCTAACTTATCAAGCAATTCAGAGTTAGTATCTGGATAACATACATCCGCGTAGTCAAGGAGTGGAAGAAGTAAGCTCTGGACTAATGTTTGCTTAACATTAATTGGCAAGAAATTCTGTAATCTTTTGAGTGAGTGCAAACTGCTATAAAGTTTACGACTAACTTCGTTAACCTGATCGTGCCACTCTAAATGCTTATGAATGATAATACCTAAGTTTTTGACTGAAGTCATGAATGGAATTTCTGTACCATCTATTTTGAAAAGAGTTTCAGTTGGGAGTAGATGGACGCCACCCATAATAGATCTTTCTTTCCAAGTGGGTAGCTACGTATTAATAAATAAGTTTCATTCAATCATAAATAATAAATTAATTAAGAACTGTTTCGTTTAACCTATTATATCCCCAAACCACGACCCCTCGGCACGCATACTTAAAGTTTGAAAATTTATTGCGGACGCAAATTTGATTAAAGCTGTTACAGAGTGGTAAATTGCAGATGCGTGACGCACCAGCAAAATTAGTGCATTACAACAGAGATGGAGAACGTTCAAGACAAGGGGATATTAAAAAAAAAAATTAAAAGAAAACAACAGCCATTACAACAAAAAAAAATATTTACAAATAAACCAAAATTATTGGTCATTTATAGTTTTCTATACATAACTAAATACAATGTCAAAAAAAGAAGAAAAAAAACGCGTACATTGAAATAGGCACTCCGCATCATCCCACACGTAGGAAATAAATTAAATATGACGATTATAATGAAATAATAAAAAAAATAAAGGAAAAAGTTTTTTTGTATACTCGGATTTAAAAATCCTTTCGCCGGAGAGAAAATAATTATAATATTAAAGTGTACAAAAAAATAAAATATTCGGTAGGTACAGTTAGATTAAATTATAATTTTGATTTTCAATTAGGGTTTTAGCATTTTCTTTAAATTTGTTTAAAGTGAGGAAATATATATCTATTTCTGCAAAAAACGTGTTATAATTATTTACAATTCTAGGCAGAGGCAAGGATATGGATTTCTAGGCATTTACATGGCTTTAAATTTATTTCAACAGAGAGGGAAAAACATTTCTGAGAAGGGAATATGGATGTCTAGGCATTTACAGGGCTTATGACCTGTCATTGGCTGGTTTAAGTGGCCACTTTACATTCACCATTCTGCCCATGTTTGAACATCCATATTCCCTCCACTTTTCCATCTGTTGACTTTTGTGAAGTAAAAGAGCTGAAACCTTTATTACGTGGGTGAGATTCATCCGGCTGAACCAAATCACCTACTTGACTGTATATGCCTAGACTTTTATATTCCCTTCTCAGAAATGTTTTTCCCTCTCTGTTGAAATAAATTTAAATCTAAATGACTCCTTAGGGAGGAAATCCAGCCAGTCTGCAAGCATTTGGACATACTCAAATATTGTTGAATTAACTACTTGGTAAAAGAAGAAGTATCTAAATTGGAAAATTGTTTTTAGGCGTTGCCTAGTAGGTGATTTGGTTCAGCCGGATGAATCTCACCCACGTGATAAAGGTTTCAGCTCTTTTACTTCACAAAAGTCGACAGGTGGAAGAGTTGAGGAAATGTGGATGTTCAAACATGGGCAGAATGGTGAATGTTACACAGTGTGTAAAGTGGCCACTTAAACCAGCCAATGACAGGTCATAAGCCCTGTAAATGCCTAGACTTCCATATTTCCTTCTCAGAAATGTTTTTCCCTCTCTGTTGAAATAAATTTAAATGTGAATGACTCTCTAGGGAGGAAATCCAGCCAGTCTGCAAGCATTTGAACAGACTCAAACATTTTTGATTTTACAGGGCTTATTACATAACATTGACGGATTCATTGCCTACTTTCTACAATGTGTAAGATTTATCATTTCGCCTTTGCTTACACATATACGATTTTCTTAATTTTCCACCAATGAGCGGGTCAGTAAGTTTACCGAGTTTTCAAAGATATAAAAAATATTATTAATATTTAAAGCATTTACTTTGTGGTCAAATATTTTACTTAATGTTATAAAATATTTGTATATAACCACTTACCGACTTTTACATGTCCACCGGTTTCGAGACATACCCGTCTCTTTGTCAGGACACCAATTAAACCAACATGCAAAACCCACTGTACACCTTCTCCATAGTTGTTGCACAAAAATATAAAACCAACACGACATGCATTTTAATAATCACATGCCCTGATTAGGACAAACATGCACTGATTAAATTAAATAAAAATATTCTATGTTGTTTGAGAAATAGTTGAAAAAAGGTAGAGGGGATGGAAGCAGGGGGGAGCTTAATAGGTTTAGGGTGAACATTACAGTGAAACATCGTTTAACGGACTATATTGAAAGGTTGTTTGATTATTGATCAAATTAACATTATTTTTAAAGCTTTCCGAATGTGAAATATTTCAAAACTATTCACTTTTAACCCTTTATTATTTGTATGTAAGATTTTAACCCCTGTATTTTTATTAGTCGTGATTTAAAGTGATTTGCGAATTCAGAGAAATTATTATTGTGAAGACACCTCATATGTTCTTTAACACGAATATAAAAAAGTCTTGATGTTCTGCCAACGTAAACTGAAGGCCAAGAATTGCATTTCAATTGGTAAATACCTTAATTATAGAAGGAATAAATAAATATAATAATTTAAGTTACTTACAATTTTTGGTTTATTACACACGAAAATACAGAGATTAAACAAAGAATACTTTAAAGTGAATTTGAATACTGGTGAAGGCAGAGAAGGGCTGGTGACGTGTTACGCGCCCTTATATAGGTGCATTGGGCATTGCGGCCATAGACAACAACACATCCTCGTCTCTCACTCTCTGGTCCCCACACTATA